>NW_018734601.1:0-81146 GCF_002204515.2 Aedes aegypti
AATCCCTCTCATCGTGACAACATGTCTACTGAATGTTTCAAATAAAGAGCTTTTGGTATATGTGGGAATATTATTAGTTGAGTTTTGGAAGCATTAGGAGAAATCTTCCATTTTTGCAAGTATGAAGAAAATATATCTAAACATTTTTGCAATCGACTACAGATGACACGCAGACTTTGTCCTTTGGTGGAAAGGCCTCGGCAAACAAGGATTTTTGACATCCCTGAGGTAATTCAGGTAAGTCAGATGTGAAAATATTGTATAATATTGGTCCCAAAATGCTGCCTTGAGGAACACCAGGTCTTACAGGAAGTCTTTCAGAGCTGGAGTTCTGATAATTTACCTGAAGTGTACGATATGACAGATATCTTTGAATTATTCTAACAATGTATGTAGGAAAATTGAAGTTTTTTTAATTTTACGATCAAGCCTTTATGCCAAACACTGTCGAATGCTTTTTCTCTATCTAGACCAGTAGAATGTTGGAACATACATACCGAATGCTCGCCATGACCATATATTTGTATATGTATTTGCCATGACATTTGTATATGTATAGCCTTAGCTGATGTGGCTTTTCTAATAGGTAGTTCTTTCACTCATTGATTGTCTTCAAAACCTTGTCAAGTATAGAAAATTGATTTTATTTCATTTATTACTACATTGAAGCTACATTGTACTTATTAAGTATCAGGTAAAAATCCAATTTATGTTTTATCATTATTGATATTATCAAGGCCAGAATTCCCAGTGAGTGAAGAATTTATAGTACTAGAACACCATAGAAGATCGCTAAACATTACCTAATCATGGAACGGCTTTTTGCTCTATTATTTTAGGTAGATGCTATTGATCTCCCTTTGCTCCTATCCGCAACCCGGTGCACGCGCCCTGTTGGTTTTCGAAAACCTCGTAGAAGATTACAAACCGTCAATGGCATTCCCAATTACTACCCCACATTGCACATACAAGGGTCTGATTGTGCTCTTAACCCACCCTCAGTTCGTAATCTTCTCGCCAGCTTGAAATTATATTTTCCCGAAGTGAAAGTAATTTTGATGAGTGATAGCCTAGTGCAGCCAAACTGCACAGTACAGTAGTTTAACCAGAATCTTTAAGTCAGAAGATAAATCTAAAATTTGTGATAAAAAAAATTGCCATTGCTTTGAAATTCACCCAACATCTAATCAAACTACTAACAACAGCGATCAATTATCAAAATTCATCGCTCCCTGGAAAATATAATCCCAAACCCAGGGAGCTTACAGATACTTTTCAGACTTGCATTAAAATAGTGACCGTCTTTAAAAAGATATCTGCTACCAGCCCTGCCAAGTGTCTTTTTACTTGATCGTGTCCTTTGGTGGAAAGGCCTCGGCAAACAAGGATTTTTGACATCCCTGAGGTAATTCAGGTAAGTCAGATGTGAAAATATTGTATAATATTGGTCCCAAAATGCTGCCTTGAGGAACACCAGGTCTTACAGGAAGTCTTTCAGAGCTGGAGTTCTGATAATTTACCTGAAGTGTACGATATGACAGATATCTTTGAATTATTCTAACAATGTATGTAGGAAAATTGAAGTTTTTTTAATTTTACGATCAAGCCTTTATGCCAAACACTGTCGAATGCTTTTTCTCTATCTAGACCAGTAGAATAGCCTGCAGATTTGTTGGAACGGATCAAATTTGTTACACGTAAAAGTTGATGAATGGTCGAATGTCCATAGCGGAATCCAAACTGTATATTGGCAAAAATTGAATTTTCGTTGATGTGGACCATCATTCTGTTCAAAATGACCTTTTCCAAAAGTTTACTGACGGAGGAAACAAACTGTACGATAGCTAGAAGCTTCTGCAGGATTTGTCTGATTTTAAAATTGGTACAACCTTAGCATTTTTCCATTTGTCAGGAAAATATGCCAACTGAAAACATTTGACTGTTATGCGAATATTTTATTTATTTAGGTTTACATCAACAGACTATGTATAGTCCAATTGATATTAAAAATAAAAACAAAAATACATAGTATATAACAAAACAAACGTAACAAAACATTGAATATAAAAAAGTCAAGATCGTAAAACATTTCAAACTTAAAATATGTCTTCAGTTCCTCCGGCCAGCGAAAAAACTAGAAAATTTACGGCGAAGCATATTTTGTGTCAGGTGGAAATCGAAGATCGACGCCACACAATTAAAAACACGTTGCAGACCATGAACAGCATTGCTCAATCCATAATTGGTGCGACGAAATGGAAGCCTCATCATCGAACTATTCCGCAGTGTACGAGGTTGCACGTTGAGATGCATTTGTTGCAGGATAGCTTCGCAATCGATTCTTCCATTTAGAGTATCGACGACGGATAAAGCTCTACAAACGTCTCTTCGAATTCGCAAAGGTTGCAAGTCGATCAGTTGGCAGCGGCTCTCGTAACTCGGAAGGCGTAAAGGATCTCTCCAAGGTAGCCTCCGAAGTGCAAAACGAAGAAATCTCGTTGAACTGATTCGATCCGCTCGCATCCGTTGTTGTGGTTCGGACTCCAGACCGCAGACCCATATTCCAATGTTACTCGAACGAGGGAACAGTATAACGCTTTCATGCAATAGATGTTGGTAAAGTTCTTTGCAGTTCTGAAGACGAAGCTAAACGTTCTTTATGCTTTATCGACAATATAAGCGATATGATGGGAGAATGTCAGTTGCGAATCCAACAGAATACCCAAATCCTTAACGCACTGCACTCGTTCGATTGGCGTATCGAAAATGCTATACTCGAAGATTATCGGCTGTTTCTTCCGTGAAAAAGTGATTACGGAGCACTTTGCTGGATTGACGACTAGTCGGTTGAGAACACACCATCCAGCGAAGACGTTTATCTGGTCCTGGAGATAACGGCAGTCTTCAATTGAGCATATTCGCAGAAAATATGTCAACTAAGAATGATAAGCTACTTTCTGGAAGTTTCTTGATGAGGATGAAGAAAATTCCATCTACGCCCCATCGGAGCTTTCATATTTTTGATTGTTTTAATAATAGTTCTCACTTCTTCCAAATCAGTCTCCCAGGAATTTTCGAAAAAGTTCTCTTGATTAAGAATATTTTCGAAGTCCTGACTAACTTGATTTTCAGTTGGACTAGTAAGTCCTGAATTAAAATATTGCGCGCTTTCAAACTGCATAGCAAGTTTTTGAGCTTTTTCGCAATTAGTTAGTAGTAATTTGTTTTCCTCCTGCAATGCCGATATTGGCTTCTGAGGTTTTATCAAAATTTTAGATAATTTCCAAAAGGGCTCAGAGCCAGGGTTCAATTGAGAAGTTTTATTTTCAAATTTTTTGTTTCTTAATTGTGAAAATCGTTTTTGAATTTCTGGCTGAACATTACTAAAGGACCTATGTACAAATGAGAGATTCTCTCCTCTCTCGTTCTCTTTCGATTATAACAGTGGAATACTAAAGCTTTTGGGAAGTTTTTCACTATAGATCGAAAGGCAATTTCATTGACTAGCGTTTCAAACAAAAAAAAGCAATAGAAGAGGTTGATGTGACTCAATTATTGATTAAAGTGAAAGTAAACAAAGAGAGCCTCTCAATGTAAGATAAGTCCTTTTGTAACGTTGCGCGAGATTTCTTTCTGCGATCCTGCCATATAAGGGGTCGTTCAAATATTACGTAACGCAACAGGGGGAGGGAGGGGGTCTTACACAGTGTTACGGTCCATACAAAAATTTAAAATTTTCTATACAAAAGCTGTTACGTGGGGGAGGGAGGGGGTCTGATATTGGCAAATTTTGCGTTACGTAATATTTGAATGAACCCTAATTTTCACAGCACGATCGCAAGTGCATTGGAATTGCCTTCTTTTCACGTTTTTAAGACAGAATAAGAGTTTGAGATCATCGTATATAATCACGAATTCAAATTTTACTTCACACTTTGGAATTGCAATGCTCCTGGCTTCAACAATGGAATTTTAAAAGTTTCATGAGAATTGACAATATCAAGTTTTGTTTGTAAAGAATGTTAACATCAATTAGAGTCAATATATGTTCATATATGTTCCAGTAGGTAATAATAAAGAAAAAAACGTTGCCGTTCATCTGCCTGGTACGAGCCTCAACGATTCGTTTACGCGGAGGGCATTCCCAATAGATAGACTTATGGTTGCCCCGCAATTTACGCATACAAACTTTTCAGTATCTTCCTTCACTGGACAGACGTCCTTGGCGTGAGAAGAACCTCCGTAAATCATGCATTTAGCATCCATGCGGCAATGTTAGGTAGCATGACCCCACTTTTGGCACCGACGGCACTGAGTGGGGTTCTGTAAACTTCATCCTGGTTTCTGGAAATGTTGGCATGGTACACGGACATCGAGCATAAGTCTTGTTTTTTCTCAAGGTTTAATATTATTTACATCACTTTTGTTTAAGTTAACTAAATAATATTCTTGACAAAGTTCTTTCCGAAGTATGCCAGATTAGGTTCTTTTTTTCATAATGATTACTTGGACTGGGAAAAATCCAATCCATTTTTGATCTCTTCAGGTGACTTATAGTCACTTGATAGACCTTTTAAGACCTCAAACCTTGTAAATAAACGAAAGAGGAAGAGACCTTCTAAGAGGTCTAAGAAGGATTACCACCGCTAGATTTCACTAACAGGTCCAACGAAAAATTAAAGTCACGGGTCCTAACAAGGATTTGAAAAGTACCGTATTTTTAGCACTGAAAAGTATTGTTTTTGTACTGCACTGCACTGAGAAGTACTGTCTTATTGCTTCAGGTAATTTTAAAAACTTCCAAGAGAACCTATAAAATAATCGCGTTAGAGTATCTGAAAGTTTCTCTGCGTCGTCTTGAATTTTGTACCAGTATAAAGAGGTGTATACTGGTGTATAAAAGGTGACTCTAGAGAGCATTATGGTTAAAAAAAAGCAGCTTACAGATACTTTTCAGACTTTCATTTTCATTTTCATTTCATTTTGCAGCGTTTGGTGGGGCAATGAGAGCGCAAGTCAGTCCAAAGCCGGGGGAAGGGATAGGTAATGGCCGTAATAGTCTATGCGGACCACTTGAACACCATCGGAAAGGATAAGAAGGGTTGGGGTAGGGTATAGGGAATTGGAGAAGACTTGACACAGTAATGCGATTAATGCTGCAAAATGTTAATGTGCTGAAAGCAATTTAATTTGAGTTTTGAAGTTTGATTTGACTTATTAAAATTCCAAATAGATCGGCCATTGTACAAGTAAGAAAGAATATGCTGATCGCTTTGTAGAAATTTTATAAACAACAACAAAAAATAACAATATGAGAGTGATGCTAAGGGCTGCTGATGGCACGATGCGACGCTTTAGGAGATTTTGATACTGATTGAACATTACTACAAAGAGCGCAATTCAATCGATGGTGATAACTTTACAAACTATATCTATTTTTGCACTGATTGACGATGCTGATTTATATAAAAATATTTGATATTGTTAGTACATTTGTTGTCCGCGTGGTCTTCTAGAGCCCCTATTAGATAAGAATCAGTCATAGACATACATACCGAATGCTCGCCATGACCATATATTTGTATATGTATTTGCCATGACATTTGTATATGTATAGCCTTAGCTGATGTGGCTTTTCTAATAGGTAGTTCTTTCACTCATTGATTGTCTTCAAAACCTTGTCAAGTATAGAAAATTGATTTTATTTCATTTATTACTACATTGAAGCTACATTGTACTTATTAAGTATCAGGTAAAAATCCAATTTATGTTTTATCATTATTGATATTATCAAGGCCAGAATTCCCAGTGAGTGAAGAATTTTATAGTACTAGAACACCATAGAAGATCGCTAAACATTACCTAATCATGGAACGGCTTTTTGCTCTATTATTTTAGGTAGATGCTATTGATCTCCCTTTGCTCCTATCCGCAACCCGGTGCACGCGCCCTGTTGGTTTTCGAAAACCTCGTAGAAGATTACAAACCGTCAATGGCATTCCCAATTACTACCCCACATTGCACATACAAGGGTCTGATTGTGCTCTTAACCCACCCTCAGTTCGTAATCTTCTCGCCAGCTTGAAATTATATTTTCCCGAAGTGAAAGTAATTTTGATGAGTGATAGCCTAGTGCAGCCAAACTGCACAGTACAGTAGTTTAACCAGAATCTTTAAGTCAGAAGATAAATCTAAAATTTGTGATAAAAAAAATTGCCATTGCTTTGAAATTCACCCAACATCTAATCAAACTACTAACAACAGCGATCAATTATCAAAATTCATCGCTCCCTGGAAAATATAATCCCAAACCCAGGGAGCTTACAGATACTTTTCAGACTTGCATTAAAATAGTGACCGTCTTTAAAAAGATATCTGCTACCAGCCCTGCCAAGTGTCTTTTTACTTGATCGTGTTTTTACTTTAACATCATAATTTAAGAATTTAACCACTTTCTTCAAGGATTATCCATGTAGCAAATGTCAAAACTAATAAATTCCAAATGCGCCCATCTATCAACATTATATAACAGAAGAGAAAACAAGAAACTGCATTCGCGAGGCGCCTCTGAAAGAGGCCAGCATTGAATTCCGAAAATAGTTCCCAATGCCCAGACGTGACTTTTGGACTTTCGACCCACGGAACTCTCTTGACTTACCTTCTCAGAATGTCCTCCGCCTTTTCGATGGCCTTCTTCTTGCTCTTGTTGGTCGGGTCCAGGTTCTTCATGAGCCATTTGGCCGAATAGTACGTTACAATCGATACCAACGAAATACGCAGCACAAACTGCACCACTTCGTTTCGGGTGATGTTTGCTCCAGACATGATCCCGACTTTTTGAAACGGCACGCTTCTTCTACTCCTGCCCGAGAACCTGGTTCCGTCCGAAAGCCCGACGAGTAAATCGATTTCCACTTAGCTACTCCTACTGCTGCTGCTTATGTGCGCGATGATATACTTTTTCTTGCGAAATCCAAGCACCAGAACCTCACATGAATCGCAAGAACAGAAAATCGCGAAACGCAACCAACACACGATGAGTGAAATTTTTCGACTTCTCTTTTGGGCTTCTGATTCGGATGCGTGCACGGCAGGTGACAGTGACAGATGCGGTGCGTTACGCGACGTGTTGCTAAAATGCGAAAAACACAATGGGAATGATTCAAACTTTGCGAGTCAACCCAGTGGGATGGCCCAAGGTATTTATGCGTGGTATGCACCTAAAACGTGCGCTCAAGTACAATGTTTCTTTGAGCACTTTACGTTTCAGGTGAATACTACGCATAAAGTCTGATAAGCCATTTTATGAGACGTTTCGAATTATATGGTTTCCGTTTGTTTACCAGCCTTGAAAGTTTCTGGTGGGCCAATTTATTTACGTTTCATCTAGCGCTACATTTGGACGGAGCATATTCATCAATGGCGCTGGTGGCAATGCAACAAAGGCTTTAATTTTTGCATGTAAAATGTAAATCAGTAGACAGGGAAGATATTTTTCATCTACGTTACCTGGAATACATTTAAACCAAAGACAAATTAAAGACCCCCATGTCGCTTGCAGTTGCCCAAAATTTTATGGCTCATGAGGTAATCTAGAATGCCGTTCAAAGTGTACTGCGATCTGTCAAACTTGGGTACCTTTTGCACTACCGAGGGACCAAATGCAGTACTAGAAGTGTTACCCAATCTGAGCCCGAGTGGGACGGACCTGTTTAAACCGAGTTGAAGCATGCACTGGAAGAGACGGGGACGTCATCGCCAACAAAAATGTGACCAGCGCGCTGCAGCGCCATTGAGATATCAGGCTAGTTTTTAAACAAACAATGAGCGGCCCGCCAGAAAACGTCTCGTAAAATGGCTTATTCGCTGCTGACAAGTAATTTCTTGGCCTGATGCATAGCTAAGACAAGACGTGGCAGGTGGCACACGGTGGTTTGCGAATACCCTTTAATGGGTAAAAAAATACCCATTGTCGAATAATATTCATTAGAAATCCTTTATAAGAGAGATTCGCGGAAGCTGACATTTCTGTCAAAGTGTGAGCCAATCGAGCAGCAAGAGCTGTCAAAGTGTGAGCCAAACGAACATGCGTTATGTTTGTTTTGAACTTTTATTGAGGACTAATGTCTTCCGCTTGAAATTATTTCGGTAAAAGTAATTTTGCATGAAGCAAAAAAATGAAATGTTTTACTTTTTTGAATGTTTGTCAATGCGATTTTTAGTTTTTGATTTTTTTGGTTGTTTATTAGTTTTGATATGTAGCTCAAAGATCTATAACGAAACAAAATACACTTTATAGCAATGAGGAAGTCATGTCCGTGTTACAATATTATTCTCGACGCCGAGCAAAATCAGCACTGCTGGTCTGTTGCCAAATCATTCCATTTTACTTCCGCTTATCTCTCTATAAAGGATCACTAGTAATCATATCTGTCATAAAATGGGGGAATTTCACAATCATGAAAAGGGTAAAAATATACTTATTCTTCTAACTCGTATACAGTGTAAAAACGGGTAAAATTTTACTCATTAAAGGGTGAAAAATTAGTTGGAATCCTGCGCGACCACCTTCAGTGGGCGGAAGAGTCACGTCGAGCCGTTGAATATAATATTATCATCTTCTACACAGCAAAAAAAGTTGTTGAATATTACATCGAAACCGCTGCAACCAAGTCATTCCCTCGGTTGTGTAATATTACACAGTCCGACGTACACACGGGCTATTGGTGTAATAAATGCGACCGATGTAATTGTTCCGATGTAATAGATTCAACGTACACAATACGATGTAATCGATGCGATGTAATATGAAAACTATGTAATCTAAGCGATTCAAGCGAAAAAAGCGATCTTTAATTCTGCTCAGTGGTTGATTAAATTGCTTTTTTTTATCATTTTTTTGCTTTTAGATAATGTTTATGATGTTAAATTGGCGTTTACCCACATATTGAGCTATTTTTGAAGCTATTAATTTTGGAAATGATAAAAGCAATTTAATCAACCATTGAACAGATTTGATGATAAAATGTTAAAATATTTTCACATAAATAATAATAATAAGGTTCATTCACAAATTTTATAACGCCAATAATGCACATTTTTGACTCCCATCGTAACGCTTTTTCCATGAATATTCTTCAAATTTTTTAAGCGCTGTATCATTTTGAGGACAACCACCCACCACTTTCAGCGTTGTAAAATTTGTGAATAAACACAATGTAGAGTCATTTAAAACATTAATTACATTTTTATTCATAATCATATATTACATTTTTTTTGCATTAAGGTAAAGATGAATCGAAGCCAAATCTGAAATTTTAAAGAGCACAAATATGAAGAACCGAGCTTTCATTGGAGCTGGAAACTTGATCGATTTGTCACTCCCAATCGATCAAGTTTTCAGCTTAGTAGGAAGTTTGGTTTTCCTGATTTGTGAAAATCTGAGGTTTGGCGTCGATTTATCTCCACCTTAGCATTTATCTAACTGATGAACCATAACCATCATTTGGATGCTTCAGGTGATAAATCCGACGAACTGCAATGGAATTATTCACATATGCTCTGCAAAGCCCGTTCAAGTTTTCGTTGTTGATCTAGAAAAGGGAAAGAAAATGTTATTGAATAAGATTTGAGTTTTCTACATTAACGGAAGTTTCATTCAAGTATTATACTAATATCAGTTTTCAAGATCTTAATTCATTCTTTATTTTTGGGGAATTCTTAGATGCAAAGATTTCAAACAAACCCGATTTAGGAAATCTTTCTGCCATAGATTCACCTGAAATTTTCGAAATTCTACAAGCAGTTCCCTCGTCTAGAAATGCAGGTATATGGCAAGTTATTTCTCTTCTAGTCATACCGTTGAAAGCCCAAGCCTCTCGAGGATGGCTTCGGGAGTTCCACTACAGATGAATTGGCTTGTTTTTCGGTTCCATACAATTTGTATGCAATTGATGAAAAAACTACATTTCTATTCTATTTATTTTATCAAAACTAGGTCTATTTTATCAAAACTAAGATTTTGTCATGCCCCGATCAGGTTATTCACGAATGAATATTATGATAGGCGAAAAAAATTGAATTTAAGGAAGGAAGAAACGGGGACAACCGTACTAACCGTTTCGATTTAGGGTTATAGGTTAAATCGTTGGGAGTGGCGTTGCTAAGAAAATTAATATACACTCCATTGTTGTAACTCTAGTTCTCCTGGAATGGGAGACAGGCACTTCTTCCACATGTCCTGGCTTTAGAGCCTTGATTTAAGCGCCTTTGCTCGATCCAACCTTAATTAACTGTTTTCAATTATTCAAAAATTATTCAAATATTTTTTTCAGAAGCGTTATTTGGAAATGTATAGATTTACCAACATTTTTTTTTAATATTTAAACAATAATCAGAAACTATATTAACATATTATGTATCATATATTACCACTATGAATCAACGGAATAATAACCCTCCATCTTCGATTTCACTTTGAATCACTTAAAGGGCTCCATACTAAATATGTTCTAAAAATCCTCTTGAATTTCTACAAAAAGTGCCATATGATAAGTTTTTCTTGTAAATCTTCGGTAAAAAGATTTTTTTTATTTCTATAAGAATTCTCTTTAATATTTCTACAATTTTCCATATTTGGCCTTCCTGGAATTCTTTCAAATGTTTTTTTTTTTCTTTAAGTGTTGTCTTCGAGTTCTGAAACCCCTTCTAGAAGTTTTGCCAGGATCTTCTTTTTAATTCTTCCTTTAGGAAATCTCTGAAATTATTCGAGAATTCATTGCTTCATAAACTCCTTCATATATATTTGGCATACTTTTCAATTCAATTCTTGTAGTGATGTCTTCTGAAATCCCGCACGTGTTTTTTTTATTTCACTAGAGTTTTAACATGAATTTATTGAAAAGTTTTGTTATTGCTCTAGATTCTTTCTGGATTTAAATAACTGTATGTGTTCCTTCTAGGAACTTTTGAGACAAGCTTTCTGGAATTATTCCATAAGATCTTTCAAGATTTCCTCTTAGATTTTTTTCAAGGAGTAAGAGTGGAAGCGTTCTGAGAATGTTTTATAATTTTTCCAGGAGGAACTTCTGGATTTTTTCCGTTTCTATTTCGAATTTTTTTATAAAATTTCTCGAAGACTAATTTAAGAACGTTCCTCAAGATTTCGTTCTGATTCTTATAATACCTTATGAAATTGCTTAACTTTTGGACAAATACATAAGAAAGATCATGTTTAAATCCTGCGAGAATTCCTTTTAGAATTCTCTGAGCAGAATCTCAATTAAGAAAATCAAAGAAGTACATTAGATTATTGTATTTTATAATTCGATCGTAATTGCCTATCCTTATCGAGTTCAGTGGATGCGAATAGCTGACACTTAAGAAGATTATAAGAGGTAGTCGGAATACGCGACATCTACTTTTTTGACTTTCTTTATTCTTCGAAATTTCTCTGGTATTTTTTTCATGGACTTTTTTTCTGGAGTTTATTTTGAATTACTCCCTTATTTTTACATAAGTTACTCCTGGATCTTCTTGGAATCGAGATTGGATTTTCTCTAAAATTAAATTAAATTAAAACAAATTTTGTTCTACAGTTCTTTTAGGAAGTCCACCGAAAGTTTGGAGTGGATTAACTCCAGGTACCATTGAAGACTTTTTTGTACAATTCCTTCACTACCGTAATCTGGCATATTGAAATAAGCGCCATTTCAATAGGGTCCTACAGCCCTGTCCTATATATAGCGTCAAACGCTTAAGTATAGGCCAAAAACACATGTTTACTTAATTTTCTAATGTTTTCCATTGGTTTGAATCCAAAAAAACATTTTTTTATGTTTTTTTAGATTTTGTCACACCACTTGGCTTAAACTCAAATTTTGGGTGTATTTTGTTTTCCGTGTCCCGTCCGAAATGTCAGATATAGGAACAACCCCAGTGTTAAAACTAAAACCCCTGTGGTGTTTTTGCCGACTAAGCGATCGTCAAACATGATCAAAAGTGTCAAGGTTCATTTATGGATCCAATTTTTAAATTAAATCTGATGCATGATATAATCGTTCTTTGAGCGGGAAAACATTGCTAAAATAGTTGCAGTAACATGCTCTTTCGTGTTTTTAAATAAAAACAAGACTTTATTAAAAATTTTAGGACTCAATTTTTAGCACTTTTTTGACTAGCAAAACCCATTGGTTAACTAACAACCATATTGATTTCATTATAATAATTCCAAAATGCGGGATTGTTTATTTAACCTTATTTTCTATATGTATAAATCATATGAAAGCTTTTATTCTTTTTTTTTTCTTGTTGCTAAAATTAACATGATCTAATTGGGGTAATTTTCCCATATACATTTTGGATTATAATTAAAATTTTCTCTAAAATTTGTTATGTAAACAACTGAAAAAATGAAATTTTTTCTAGTTCTAGAAACCCTTAGAACATGTTCGTTATAGCACCATATTTATGTAAGTACAAGATAAAAGCTTCAAGTTGATGGGTACTTTAAACATAATAAATTTTCGAGCTGTTTAGTAAATGAAAACCGAATTTAGTACTAGGGTCGCGGTGTTCCCTTTGTAGACAGTTCTTTATAGCCGGCTTTTTACGATCGTTTTGCTATGAATCGTTGCAAAATGTTTTTTGACATGAAGGTCAGGAGCTATTTATTTAAGTACTATTGATACACAGAACGATTTGAAAAAAATATCGAATGAATAGTTTTACATAAAATATAAGCTTCCTTGCACCCATAGTAAATTTATTGTGTCTATAGTAGCACTACTAACAGAAACTTTTTTATATGAACAAGAATTAAAAATAGGGCTTCTATAGGCACATGTGTTCCTGTAGTGGCACAGGCGATAATAAGTACAACAATATGAGTTTTCGAAGTTTTTATATTTTTCTCCACAAAACCGAGATAAAAAGCTTTCAGATGATCTATAAATAATTTAATTTTTAGATTTTATATTTTTTCTTAGCTATGCGGCTATTGGTACATCGACCCTATATCATTTAGTTACACTAGAGTTTCTATCCTTCACTTTCCTAGCGAAGAAAGTCGTGACTAAGATCATAAGTGACTATCTCAAGGAAGAGATTCGATCTCAACTCCTCGGGCGTGAGAGGTATATGTTCTAACCACTACATCAGCTCCATCAAAACCTCTTGTATTTGTACACGAAGTATTTGATCGATACGCGTATTTTGACCTCAACTATATCCGGGTTGGAAATTTTCTCAATTTCCTAGTACTATATTAATTGTGCTTTCCTCACGATATACATACACATACATGAATGATCAATTGACAAAGAAAGCGCTCAATAAATAAATATGGCAGTGCTCTTAGAGTTAGGTGTTTTAAGAAGATAGGTTGGAATGAAGAAAAAATGAAATCGTACTTTATAAACAACAAATATTCTAAAAAATTCTCACAATGCTTTGAACTTTCTCTAAAAATCAAAAAATAATTTCAAACAAATTAACATCAATGTATCACAATACAAACAAAGTACACACTGTTTAATCTATGTTTTTTTTATAATCAATACCAACTTTATTTTTGAGGAACAAAGCTATACTTTTGTATCTAGTCTTTATATTATCATAAATAAATAAATACATTAATAAATCTGTAAACATTTCAAAAAGTATAAGCTTGTTTAAGTAACTTTTGACAACGTTTAAAGAATTTAGATGATACCAATATTTTTCCAGAAATATTTTTTTTGTCTTCGTGATACAGTAAGAAACATCCAGACTTTTTTCATTATGTGTTAATCATTCTACGTTAATTTAATTTTTTTTAAGAGTTTCCAAAATAACCAAAATGAGACCAACTAGGAACATATGAAAATACACATAGAAACCAAACAGGAACCAAGAGATAAAAAATCTCGGATAATCGGATCGAGCACAAATATTTTCAAGGGCTTTTTTTAATTTCTCATGACATTGCGTTAAGTATTACAGCTTTTTTATCATGATGTTCTCAAGGAATTTATGGAAATTAACTCAGGTATTAGCCCACAGTTTCATTCATGTATTATTTCGCAGTTTTTCGCAGGAGTTCATTTAAAATTTATTTTACAGAGGAATTCCTCCAAGTTTTTTTTTCAAGATACCTTTGAGACTTGAATCTGGATTTTTTCAGAGCGTAATTCTAAAAATCACTCCAGACCTTACATCAACTATTGCTTCAGGATGTCCTCCAAAGATTATTTCAGAAATTCCTGGAGCAAATCTCAACTCCATCGATTTCTATCAAGATTTTGTTCTAGAATACTTTTCTTCTTCAACCATAATTACTCCAGAGATGACTCTACTGTTTATCAGCTTTCCAAACAAATATTTCTCTAAGAGAACCTTCAGGAATAACTACAGAGATTTGTTCAAATAATTCATCTAGGAATCATTCCTGGAATATTTCCAGCGAATTGTAAACGGAATATTTTAGAAATCACTAAAAATATTCTTGAAAAAAAATTAGAAATATTTCTGTAGAAATATTCTCAAATAATGTTTGACGAAACTTCTGTAGAAAATCCTGATACACTCCTGCAAGTCTCAAAGAAATCCTAGATTCTTGAAGAAGTCTTGAAGGATTTTCTAAATAAATAATATTATATTATTATCAGTGCCGTAGCGTGCTATTGGCCAGGTTGGCACTCGCCAAGGGCGCCAGGCTATAGGGGGCGCCAAAATGGGAAATTTTTGGAGATACACATTTAGTGACCGGATTTTTAGGAGATATCTATAAAAATCACTAAATAATATATTTTGATTATAGTTCTCCATAGTAATCATAAATCAGCTTATACACGGTGCCTATGTTAAAACATCCATAAATTTAGAGTCTATTAACTGATACCTAATTAAAATAGTAGAATTTCACAGAATTGTTGGAAAGGTTTTCAACCAACTCGTGACATAATTTCCTCAAAAAAATCTTGGACCTTTTACAATGTTTTTACAGAATATCAGGACAAACAATTTCATTGAACCTAAACGAAAGTTTTGATTGAATCCAGGGCGCAATAATCACAGAATCATCAGAGAATTATGTAACATTGGGATTAGAGCAAGAGTGAAAACCATTGGAATGGGATATTTTTTGTAATAACTGAAATTTTGTTTTGTTTCTCCAAAACAATGATCTGGATGATGAACGTTTGAGTCCGTACAGAACTTTTCGTAACATTGATTGACAACATTTGCTATTAAATTATTTTTTTGCTTTTTCCTTATGAAACTTATAGAGGATACCTTGGTAAGATTTCTTTAGAAATCTTCTTTTGATCTCTTCAACTATTTCATGAAAACAAAACATAAACTTTTTTACACAAAGTCAAAATTTTAAACTTTAAACACAAAGCCTAAATTTTAAACTTTTTTACACGACTTAACTCTTCTTATTTTTAAAAATAATTATTGTATGTTTGATATAGTTTTCCTTCATGTTTGACGTTTCTCATTAACACCATCTACAAGTCTTGCTGCACATGAACGTATTTCGTGCAACTTAGCCACCAGATGATAATTGTGTGAAGTGGACGATGGATTTCAAAGGACACTGTTCTAAATGTGACGTCTGTTTTTTTGTGGTTGAATTTATTTGATCTTTATCATGACAATTTTTTTTTAAATTTCGATGGACAATTCTTACAGGAAACGCCCTATTATTTTAAGAAGTGTCCTTGAAAATTTTCTGTAATTTCACGTCAACTTGTAAAAAAGGGGCGCCCAAATGGCGGTTTGCCAAGGGCGCCACGAGGCCATGCTACGGCTCTGATTATTATATTATATCATAAGTGACTATCTCGGGAATGCGATTTCTAGCCACTACACTACGCCCGTCCTCTTAAAGATTTTTTGGGTTCCTGACAAAATAATCCTGAAGAGAATATTTTAAACCTTTACGGATTTTCTTGGAAGAGAGAGAACCAAATATCTCTTGTAGGAATAATCTCAACTGGAGAGATCAGAGGACGAATAACTGGAAAAATAATTAGAGGAAATCATGGAATAATCTTTAGGATAATGTTAGACACAATACTAGTTTGTGGGAATTTCTAAAGGAATATTGTAGAAATTCCCCTGAGCAACCTTTGAGAAAACGTAAATGGAATGGAATGGAACGACGAAATATGAATTAATGTGCAAAATATTTCTAGAGGGATCCTTGGAGGAGTTAATGAAAATATTCTAGAAGAAATCTCTAAAACACACACTAGAAGAATTCCAGAAACTTTTCCTCGAGGAATCTGAGAATAAATTCTTAAAGCACCTGTTGATAAAGCTTGGCAAATAATTTCTTCATGTATGGAGATGGATAGATATCCTTACTTGAGATTTTCATTTTTTTCTTTTTTGAGGAGTTTTCATAGGAAATAATCACTAGATGAACTGTTCTATGAAAACTCTCCAAAACAATTTCTAATCAGTTCTTCCGAAAATTTTGTCTACAAAACTGTGTTTTAAAAAAATGTCACAAAAATACTTCAGGGCTTCCATCAGAAATTCCTTCATATATTATTTCAGAAATGTTTCAAGAAATCCCTTAGTCCTCCAGAATTTTATTCAGTGACTCTCATATCGGTTTTTCTAGGACATCCTCCAAGACTCCCGTTTAAAACATGTTGCTATTTTCATCCAGAATCTTCTCCAGATGCCTTCAAGGATTTCTCAGGATTTTCTACAAGATTGTCCTTCATAATTTCTTTAAGATTTGAATTAAAAATGTTTCTAAAAATACCTCCTGGAATTACTTCAGAGATTGCTTCTAAGATTTCTTAGGGAATTCTTCCTATAATTCTAAGAGATTTCTTAAGGAAGTTTTAATTTTCTTTTCAAGCTTTCTTCCAGAAGTTTCCCATGCATTTCTCCAAAAAAATGTGAATGCAATTTTTCAGAAAGCTGAGAAATTGTTGAAAAAAAATCTTGACGTATTCTTAAAGCGAATTTTAAGGTAACTTCTGTTAAATATAGGGTATCTCTTAAGTCACTCTTGATTAATAAGGATTTCTAGAAGGACTCACTCTTGAAGAACTTTTAGAAGATTTTCAAGATTATTGCTAATAATCAAAAACAATATAACTCCTGGAAAAACATAGAACGAAATCCCTATAAAATTGTGTAGGAATAATTTCTTGAAAAAAGAACTTTTGTGTTAACTGGTGTGAAACCTTAAATGAATTTTTAAATATTCCATGGAGATTTTTTGAGAAATTAATTGAATTTTTTTTAAGAGAACTCCAGTAAGGGGTCGTCCATAAATGACGTAGCATTTTAGGGGGAGGGAGGGGTCCCAACTTGTGAACGTAGCATTTTGAATAATTTCGTTAAACAGGGTAGACAAATTTGACAAACAGTTTTTTTATCAAACTTCATTGTCTGAATTTTTTAACTTAATTTAAAAAATAAAACATTCAAAACATCAATATTATAATATTAAAAAAATTCTAAGAACTTTATAATTTTCCTGACAATTAAATAAATTTCATGAAGCTTTAAGTAATTATGTGAATTATATATTGTATTTGTGCCCAAACTATTTTATTTATAAATTAACAATCTAAGTGTTTAATAAGTTAAGTAAAAATCAATGCTTTATTGACTTGTAAGATATTGTTTTTTCATTTATTAAGGTGAAGATGAATCGAAGCCAAAGTTCAAATTTTCAAGAGCACGGATCTAGAGAACCAAATATCCGTTTAAACTGACAACCTAATCAATTGGTCACCACCAGCTAGTGACCGAACGATTAAGTTTTCAGCTTAAACGACTGTTCAGTCCTCTAGATTTTTGCTCTTGAAAATTTGAGGTTTGGCTTCGATGCATCTTCACCTTAACTACGAAAAATTAAAAAAAAAATCCTCCAATGTAACACAATTTCTCTTTAATATTTTTTAAAATATTTTGAATCCTTACTCATTGCTGTTAGATTTATCAATCCGAACTTGTTTTAGGTTTTAACAATATCAAAAGTACTCCAAATCAAATTTAATCTAAAATTAACCAAATTAAATTTAAACTGCGAACCAAAATTATGTAACTTATAAAGAAAATAAGTTAGATTAGTCTGTTTTCCAAATGGTTTTTGAGCACAACGGTATATCAAACTATCATTCGTCAGATTATCCTGACGTTTCAGTCAGTAATTTATATCAAAATTTGAATTTCTGGATTTTATTGTTTCGTTTTAGCCCAATCGCTGATAAAAAATAAGGGGGGGGAGGGTGCTTTATATGCTATGTATTTTTAAAGGGGGGGTATCAGCATTTGTGACGAAATGCTACGAGGGGGAGAGGGGTGGTGTAAAAAATCAGTGAAAAAATGCTACGTCATTTGTGGACGGCCCCTAAGCCTTGAATGAAATGCTAGAAGGAAAATTCTAGAGAAACTGAATAATGAGACACTGGTTGAATTTAAGGAACCATTTGAAATGTTCTTAATAGTTTCACTCGAATAATTCTAGAATTTTAGGAGCTATTCTTTGGAATAACCGTAGATCACATGGCGTAGAAATTCTTGTCAGGTTTCTTGAAAAAAATCCTTGATTGAATTTTAACAAAAACTCTGGAATTAAGCCTTGAAAGAAATTCTGTGGAAATGGATGATTTCTTAGTGTAACAGCCGGAGAATTCGGTTGAAAAGTAAGTGAAAATTTATCTGGGGGAAATCCTAGGATAGTCTTTGTATTTTTTTTTTTCAAGTGCTTAATCTCTGAAAACATAACTTGATCTTTTGAAAAATTGCTAAAAGAATTGGTAGATGAATTTCTTGAAAAACTTCTGGAGAGAAACCTCTATTAGTTCCTAATAAGATGAAACCGTTACAATCTTCTATTGACACGATTAATGCGTTATATATTGAGGTTAAGTTAGGTTAAGTAAATTGAAAACGTGCTTTTTTTCTCTTATAAGCAGGTGAAATAAACTCACCTATAAAAAATCTGAACTGCTACGGCAAATGATATGTAATATGTTGTTAACAAAATGTTAATACAATCTTAAATTTGTTTTACCAAATTAAGATGAGTGTTGTCTAACAACACAGAACACCTAGATATAATAAATGAGTGTAATATTTGGAATGGTACTAATAAAGAAATTAAAAAAAAAAATCCAGCTGAAAGCTCTGGAGAATCCACAAGGATAATTCCTGAAGCTGTTCTCAAAAATGTAAGAAGACATTTTGCAACATAATTATCTGCAAGCAAAATAAAGAAGAAAGAGACTTTTAGGACCATTTTGGTTAAAATACAGAATTCAGAGACCTTTTATCAAAAATATAGACTTTTTGAAGAACTGCATAAAAATGAGCTCTAAAAAGAAGCCTACTACCAACCCTAGGTATGTTAATCCCTCACTGATTAAGAGATATCATATCAATCATGTTTTGGTAAGTCGATAAAAATTCATACTCGAAAGGATTCTCACTGAACAGGTCAAATAGCAATATTATTTTGACTTTTTCGACCCCCTCCCCCCCCCTGTCCCGCTTTTCGTATGAGTCTTCTAAAATGTTTGTAAGGCTTGTCACGATATGCCTGACCGCTCCCCCTTGGAGCGTGACATAATTTGTGTACGACCCCTAATGGTTGCTCTATCTGGGTTTTGACGTGAACATATTCTATCTTAGGGCCATTCACAAATTTCATAACGCTAGAGGAAGTGCTACGGCTCATACAAAATTTGAAAAATATTCATACTAAATGCGTTACGAGGGGGTGGGTGGGTATCGAAAATGGTTACTTTCAGCGTTATGAAATTTGTGAATAAACCCTTAGCCGTGTGGTTAGAGTCCGCGGCTACAAAGCAAAGTCATGCTGAAGGTGTCTGGGTTTGATTCCCTGTAAGTTTATGATCTTTTCGTAATGGAAATTTCCTTGACTTCCCTGGGCATAATGTATACCTGCCACACGATATACGAATGCGAAAATGACAACTTTGGCAAAGAAAGCTCTCAGTTCATAACTGTGAAAGTTCTCATAAGAACACTAAGCTGAGACGCAGGCTCTGTCCCAGTGATGACGTAATGCCAAGAAGAAGAATATATTCTGTTATGAATTACTGCCTCAAAATAATTTCCCTGATTGTGATCGAAATTCCCCGAGAATTCGGGGTTTTTTCCAGATTGAAAAAAAATCCTGATACTTCCAGGGTTTTCCATGTAGTAGACATAGGGGGACATGGGAGACCATCATAGTAACTATTTTAGTATGGTTACATAAGTCGATATCGAGTCATGGAACATCAAATCATGGAGGTTTCACTGTATAAGGTAATAAGCTTAGGAGTGGTTCAACGTTAACGACAGGCGGCCTACACCAACACCTGTCTTGGCGGAGGAACTTAGTACCAGTACTGCTCAATGCTCCACAATGGTACAAGGACTCAGATTCACACCTTCCAAGGGGAACCAGACCCTCCCTTTCCTGTCAGCATACGAATAAAGTTCCAACCAGGGTGGGTTACCCGATCTTCCCTGAGATTGCTTGTATCCCGGCCAGTACCGATATAGTGACAATCCCGGCTGTGACGATATAGTGATGGGAGTAACCGTGTAAAAGGCTAAGGACCACACTGTGGGGTCTATTTTTTCCTTCAGATACACGAAGTACTGATAGTATGCCAGCCTTTAGGATAAAGTAAAAGCTTTTCTTCCACAGCAGTTTTAGACATTCAGGCGCTTCCAACTCTGATTAGTTTTCTAAGAAATGGTGCTCTCTGGGATGTGGAATTCGGGGGAATGTTATAGAATCGTATCCTACTTACCCAATACACCGAACTAGCTGGCGTATCGCGAAATCCCATGTAGAATCACGATCACCCGTATGCCTTCGTTGGTTCGGTGCTCCTCTTTTGCCATGCCCTGTCATCCTGAGCGCTAACCAGCTCTTGTTGCAGCGGATGTTGTTCGTCGAAATCATACGACAAGATGTTCTCATGGGCCACCGGAATCTCTCGGCAAGATGGTCTCGAAGTCCCGGAATGGAACACAAATTTCTTTAAAACTGGATTCCTGATTCCCCGGGAAGGTGACGGCATACGTTGGGGCGCGTACGTATGGGTTTAACACCCGATGGAAAGATTAGCTTCTTCTGCATTTCCTTGGCCGGATCCGGAGGAGTAAAAGCAACATCACTTGTGGCTGAAGAGCGGCACGAGGAAGAACACTCAGAGGAAAAAACACACCCGAGGGCTTTCTCAGCAGCGAACAAGAGAAACACCTTTCTGCTTTGGAAGTTCAACTAGTAGTGATATTTATTCATCATCAATAGCAGTTACAGGGTTGCCAGAAGGGCTGTTATGTCAAGGTAAATAGAATGAAGGGGAATCGGTTGGGTCATACACTGTTAATACCCCCCTTCAAGCCGATAACCCTAGTAGGCTTCGCAGCTTTTCATATTGTGGTCTCGGTAGTCCCTTAGTCATTATGTCGGCCAATTGGTCTTCCGATGCCACGTACTCTAACTGGATGGTTCTTCTCTGGATCTCTTCACGTACGAAATGGAATCGTACGTCAACGTGCTTCAGCCGCTTTGTAGGCTTGTCTTCTTCAGCAATACTGATGCACGCTTGATTATCTTCACGAATTGTGACTGGCTCAGAAACATCGACGTTGAAGTCCTTCAGCAGCATTCGCAGCCACAGC
This sequence comes from Aedes aegypti, assembly GCF_002204515.2. NCBI lineage: Eukaryota > Metazoa > Arthropoda > Insecta > Diptera > Culicidae > Aedes > Aedes aegypti. The sequence goes on from NW_018734601.1 coordinate 21,667, forward strand.
GCTTCTTTCACAGCTACGCCCAAGGAGACGTACTCTGCCTCGGCAGACGATAACGCCACAGTCTTCTGCTTCTGCGTTGACCAGGATACGTTTGCTTGGTAAACACGAAACACGTACCCCGATGTTGATTTCCTGTCACAAATGTTGCTCGCCCAATCCGAATCGGCAAATCCATCGATTGTATCGCACTTATCATTTCGTCTGTACACCAGCTTTAGGTCCAAAGTTCCTTTAATGTATCGCAGGATACGTTTGGCGTGATTCCAATGATCGTCGCTAGCACAAGTTTGGAATGCACTGAAATAATTAACAGCGGCGCACAAATCCGGCCTGGACATCACGGTAACGTAAGTAAGGCAACCGATTAATTCTCTGTAGGGTTGCTTAGTGTACTTGGACGGATCGTTACACTTCTCAAGTTTGACGCCCGATGCCAGCGGTGTTTGCTTCGGCTTGCAGTCAGCCATGCCGAAACGAGCTAGGAGATTTTCCAAATATTTCCGCTGACTGATTAGCAGAACGCCTTCATTTTTACGCCTCTCTATCGTTAAGCCCAAAAACGTGCTGATCTCATTCATGTCACTCATATCAAACTCGTCCTTCAATTTTGCCTTTAAATCTCGAATCGTATCCACAGAGCGACTAGCGATCACAATGTCGTCTACATATATGATCAAATATACTTCCTCTCCGGAAACAGTTGTGGTATACAAACAGTTATCGACTCTACTGCGCTTGAAGCCAATGCTTGTTATGAAATCATGAAATCTGGAATTCCAGGCACGGGATGCCTGTTTCAAGCCGTAAATTGACTTCTGCAGCTTGGCAACCAGGTTTCCAGCACCGAATTCCTCCGGTAGGCGCATGTATATTTCTTGCTCTAGCACACCATTGAGAAATGCAGTCTTCACGTCGAGCTGGTGAAGATGCATTCCTTTCTGGTTAGCGATGGCCAGCAATACACGCAACGTCGTGTGCTTGGCCACTGGCGCATAGGTACTCTCGTAATCAAAACCTTTGCGTTGAGAGAAACCTCTGGCAACAAGTCTTGCCTTGAACCGTTCGGCTCCGCTTGCATCATTGCGCTTAATTTTGAATATCCATTTACTGTCAATGATATTCTTACCTGGAGGTGGCGTAGCAAGAATCCAAGTTTTGTTCTTGATGAGAGACTCCTTTTCATCGGAAATTGCCGCTTGCCATTGCGGCCAATCCGTCCGCTGCTTAAGACCGTTCACTGTAGTTGGTGATGGAATATGCAATGCTGTTTCCTCTCCGTGCAGTATTCGGTGAGTGGTAACCAAGGTGGCAACCCTGAATGCTATCCACTGCACCGTCGAGCGAGCGCGCCAAAAGCGCATCATTGAGAAGGAGAAGGCAAAGCAACAGTGCAAAGTACAGTTGATTTTTTCATTCATTCGTTACTATTCAACCCGAACAGAAGTGTATTAAAGTTTATCTCGTTTCATTCACACAAGTGTTTCATTCCTTGTCCGGTTTCCTTTTTCTTCGGTGTTTCGCTTCCGTTGTGCCGTGTCCACCTCTGCCCAACAGGTAATGGTCCCAGAGGAAATCCGAAATTTAATTTCCGGATAGTTTAGGAGGAAAGTGTGAGAAACTGTTTTCCTGTTTCGGGTGTTCGCGCCGCGTGTGATTGGATTTTGTTTCCTGCTGTGGTGATTCAGTTTGGGAGAACAAAATGGCGGAGCCGAACAAATTCGCGTTTGCCAGGTTGAGCAACCACAACTGGCAGATCTGGAAGTTCCGGATGGAGATGCTTCTGACCAGGGAGGAGCTCTGGTATGTGGTGGGCGATGTGAAGCCGGAGCCGGTTACCGATCAGTGGACGAAAGACGACCGGAAAGCTCGTGCCACCATCGGTTTATGTATCGAGGACAATCAGTTCGGTTTAGTGAAAAACGCGGACAGTGCTAAAGCTTTCTGGGATGAGTTGAAAGCATACCACGAAAAGAACACGGTTACGTCGCGTGTGTCTTTATTGAAAAAGCTTTGCAGTGTGAATCTCGCGGAAAGTGGTGATCTCGAGTGCCATTTGGTAGTGTTGGAAGATTTATTCGACCGATTGTCGAATGCGGGGCAACAGCTGGAAGAGTCGCTGCGGATCGCGATGATCCTGCGCAGCTTGCCCGACTCCTACGGAACTTTGGTGATGGCCCTAGAGAGTCGTGCCGATGCCGATATCACCATGCAACTGGTAAAATCGAAGCTACTGGATGAATTCGAGAGACGGAAGGAACGATCCGGTGATTCGTTTGATATGAAAGCGATGAAAAGTGCAATGCCTAGTGTGGGTGGCGTATCGGAAAGAGTGTGCTATTATTGCAAAAAGCCTGGCCATGTGCGTCGGAATTGCCGGCTTTATCTGGCGAAGCAGAAAACCGGTGAAGCCGATAAGAAACCTGAAGAAGAAAAATCGAGCGGCAGGCAAAATGCGAAGAAAGTGAAAAATGAATCCTGCAGTGCCGGTGTGTGCTTCATGGTGGCAGATGATGGACAGCGTGAATGCTGGTTTATCGACAGTGGAGCGAGCTGCCACATGACAAGTGACAAGAAATTTTTCACGACGTTCGAGGAGAAGCCTGGTCCAAATGTGATTTTGGCCGACGGCAAAGTTGCTGCCACAGCTGGATGCGGTGATGGTGTAGTGTTGTGTGTAGGTGGAGATGGAAATACAATCGAAGTAAAGTTGCGCGATGTGTTGTATGTTCCCTCCCTTACCAGTGGACTTGTATCTGTGGACAAGTTAACCGCGAAAGGATTTGTGGTGAAATTCCGAAAGGATGGCTGTTCCATTTGCGACGTCAGCGGTAAGGTGGTTGTTGCCGGAGAGCAGACTGGATCCCTGTACAAGCTGAAGCTGGCGGAAGTCGCAAGGAAAGTGGAAGGTAAGATGCACAATCATAACTGCCAACATCAGTGGCATAAGCGTTTCGGGCACAGAGACCCGGCAATATTGTCGAAGATTGTCGATGGCAAATTGGGCGTAGGCGTGAAGATCACGGATTGCGGCATCAGACAAACTTGCGAGCCATGTTTGGAGGGTAAGTTGTCGCGGAATCCGATTCCGAAAGTAGCGGAAAGAAAGTCAAAGCGTGTTTTGGAGTTGGTCCACACAGATCTCTGTGGTCCAATGCGAACGACGACGCCTGGTGGAAAGCGATTTCTTATGACGATGATCGACGATTTCAGTCGATACACGGTCGTTTATCTACTGGAGAAGAAATCGGAGGCTGCTGGTAAGATAAAGCAATACGTGAGGTACGTGGAGAACTTGTTTGGGCGGAAACCACGAGTGATCAGATCTGACGGCGGTGGCGAGTACGCCAACGAAGAGTTGCGGCGATTCTTTGCTGACGAAGGTATAAAGGCACAGTATACGACTGTGTATACGCCTCAGCAAAACGGAGTGGCGGAAAGGAAGAACAGGTCGCTACAAGAGATGGCTACAACGATGCTCTTGGATGCTGGTTTGGACAAACGTTACTGGGGAGAAGCTTGCGTTGCTGCTGCATACTTGCAGAACAGGCTTCCGTCCCGGTCAGTAGATACGACACCGTACGAGAAGTGGTGTGGTCGCAAGCCTGAGCTGGGGCATCTGAAGGCATACGGGTGTCCGGCATATGTTCATGTTCCAGGAGTGAAACGTGGCAAGTTCGAAAGCAAGGCGAAGAAGTTGACGTTCATCGGTTATTCGGAGGAGCATAAAGGCTACCGGTTTGTGGATACCGGAACGGATATGGTGACGATAAGCCGAGATGCGAAATTCTTGGAAATGCAGGATCCGAAGTGTTCATCACGGGAGAAAGTGAATGAAGGTAGTGAAGTTGAGTGGTTCTCGGGGGCACAGCCTACCGAAGTAGACAATTTCGAAGGATCCGAGTTGGACAAAACTGAAGAAGAAGACTATTTTGATTTGGACGATACGGGAGAAGAACAAGATCCATTGCAAGTGAAAGAAGAAATTCCAGATTCTAGTGCGGAAGAAAATCCTGAAGACATGCGTCGATCCAGGAGGAGTAATCGGGGTGTCCCACCTAGTCATCTGTCGGAATACGTTGTAGGCATAGCAAGAGCTGACGGCAGGAGCGCAAGAAGTCAGGAGGAGATATTCCGAGGAATGCAGCGAGGATCAGCATTGAGGAGGAGTGATGGAATATGCAATGCTGTTTCCTCTCCGTGCAGTATTCGGTGAGTGGTAACCAAGGTGGCAACCCTGAATGCTATCCACTGCACCGTCGAGCGAGCGCGCCAAAAGCGCATCATTGAGAAGGAGAAGGCAAAGCAACAGTGCAAAGTACAGTTGATTTTTTCATTCATTCGTTACTATTCAACCCGAACAGAAGTGTATTAAAGTTTATCTCGTTTCATTCACACAAGTGTTTCATTCCTTGTCCGGTTTCCTTTTTCTTCGGTGTTTCGCTTCCGTTGTGCCGTGTCCACCTCTGCCCAACAGTTGGCAGATCTTCAACGAAGCTTTCAGCACACATTGCAGTTTCACACAATTCGTAACAATCATGCCATACTGGCGCACGCCTTTCTCGACCACTACGACGCACTGACGGTTGCTGCTCCTCATCAGACTGTTCCGCTCCTGACGCTTCTTCATGTTCACTTAACAAGTCATTTTCTCGCTCATCTGGAGCTCCACTACTTCGTTCGATCTTTTCTTCAAGCACTACTTCCTTTTTCTTCTGAACGCTAGGTTCCACTTCAAGCTTTCCACCGAACATGGTGGATTCATCGAACACCACATCTCTGCCCATCACTATCTTCTTCCGATCGTCATCCCATAGTCGATACCCATTCACTGTGTACCCGATGTGGTACATTTTCTTGCACTTGGGGTCCAACTTCGACCTGAGCTGTTTCGGAACATGCAGATACGCGACACTTCCGAAAATCTTCAACCTTGACACGTCCGGTTTTCGACCAGTCCAAAGTTCATACGGAGTTTTCTTCTCTGTCACCGCCGAAGTTGGGCACCGATTGGTCAGGTACGTAGCGGTGTATACGGCTTCACCCCACATCTCCTTACCAAATCCGCTTTCCGCCAACAGTGCCCTAGCCCGTTCCATCAGCGTACGGTTCATCCTTTCGGATACACCGTTTTGCTCCGGCGTGTAGGGAACCGTCAACTCCATGGAGATCCCTTTGTTCCGGCAAAACTTGCGCATTTCTTCGCTCACGTATTCGCCACCGTTATCTGTGCGAAGCCGCGCAATTCTGCTGCCGAAATGAGCCGTGACAAGAGCCTCGTACTCTCGAAAGCAATCAATCACTTCGTCCTTCGTGGACATCAAATATATGATCGCGAAATGCGAAAAATCGTCAATAAAGGATATAAAGAATCTCTTACCGTTCCAGGTACACGGCGTCATCGGCCCACATACATCACTATGTATTAGTTCCAGCGGCCGCGACGAGCGCCTTTCTTCTCCAGAAGTAAACGGTAGCTTCACTATCTTCCCAGACAAACACGGTTCACATGTAACTGTTTCCGAGTCAAAGTCCGTGAGCTTCAGTCCATCAACCATCTCGCACTTTACCAGTTCTCGCAAACTGTCACAGCCGACATGGCCGAACCTCTGGTGCCAAAGCACTGCATTGCGTGACACTTTTCCAGAAATCATGGCTGACCCCATTTCACTTCGTTTACAGAAGATATCGAGCTCATACAATTTGCCATTCAATCTGCCAAAGGCAACCACTGCACCATTCTTCTTCACTTCGGCTTTTCCTTCTTCAAAACACACTTGAAGACCAGCTTTCGCAATTCGCTTTACCGAAAATAGGTTGCAACTTAACCCCGGCAGGTAGAGAACGTTTTTCGCTTCGCACTTTCTCACTGTGTCATCAACAACCGTGTACATAATCACATCACCGCAATACTCTGCCAACAGTTTCTGTCCGTTTGCCACAACGATTTCAATCGGACGCTCCAACCGTCGCATCACCGAAAAATACCGCGAATCGCACAACATGTGATCGGTTGCCCCTGAGTCTAAAAACCAACCGACACGCACTAAGTCTTCATCACCGGCAGCCATGAAAGCAATCTCCGGTCGATCTTCTTGTGCACCAACGTGTGCTTTCTGCCGATATGCATCGCTTTTCGGTTTCGGCGCTTTGTTTTGATTATTCACTTTTTGCTTCTCACTCTCGCGATCGAATTCTCGGCAATTTGCCTTTTTGTGCCCGAACTTCCCGCACTGATTGCACTTCAGCTTCTTCTTGTTGTGCTTACTCGCCATTGCCACACCGTCAACACCACCACCACTTGCTTCTTCACATGATTCTGAATTACGCCGCTTCAAATCAACGTCCAATAGCCTCTTCTTAACGAAGTCCATCGTGACGCCATCGGGTAGCGTTTCAATCGCCGTCACGACCGAATCGAACGATGGGGGAAGTGTCAAAAGCAAATGACACACAGCGTCTGAGGGCGATGACATATTGAAAGAGAAGAGAAGTGAAGTGAAGTGTTGGCGAAAAGAGAAGAGAAGAGGTAAAAATGGTATGGCATACTGGAAGAGGTTTCGAAAGAGTTTCAATGCGCTCCGTGTTTTCATTGATTTTGTGCTTCGGCAACAGCATGCTGCCTGCGACCGGAGAGAGAGCGCGCACGGCTGCTCTATTCGGTTTCTTCTCCTTTCCCATGTCCCATTCGCATCAACAGAGGCCTGTAAAGGCGACTCTGTAGAATGTATCAAGTTTGTTAAAATCATTTCTCATCAAGCAGGAAGACTGCTTCTCGATGGCGTGCGAAGAAATCTACATTCTTTGGATGTGATCCATAAGGGGTCGTCCATAAATGACGTAGCTTTTTAGGGGGGAGGGGGGGCTTCACGAATTTGTGACGATGTGTGACGAGGGGGAGGGAGGGGTCCTAGCTAGTGGACGTAGCATTTCGAGTCACGTAGCAAATACGAGGAGCGCTGATAAAAATGACATACAGTTATTATTTATCAAACTTCTTTTTTCTTTGTTTGGCTTATAAAGTTGTTCATAACCCAACTGATGATTCAGCTTTAAAACATTCGTATGACAAGATTGAAAAAGTTCTAAGAAATTTTAGATTTTTTTGATAAGTGCAATCAAACAGATTTTTTAAATGCTGTAAATATAAATTCATGTCTTAATAAATTAATTTATAAATACACAAATTAAAAGTTAAATAAATTAATGAAAAATCAACAGTTTAACGACTTGGAAAACATTGTTTTAGTTTTATTCATATTTTCTGTTAGAGCTTATTTCTTTAAAAAAAACATATGTTCGTTTTGGCACATATGACATTAAAACAAGATATTTATTCCATGAATAATGCTTTCAATGTTGCAGAAGATCTCCTCCCAATCATTTCATCGATTTGTTTTGATATATCAATGCTCTTTATGGAATAGCCTTAACACAAATTGATGGAAAAGACTGGACAACAGATTCGAGTGATATCGATATTGGTCGACCATTCAATTTTCTTAATAACTCGGTAATTTGATGAAAGACTTTTTTAGTATTTAATTGAAGATTGCTTCAGTATAGAGAACGATAATGAAGTTAAGCTGAAATCTTAATAAAGATGAATAATTTGTATAATAATCGCTAGGATTTTCTGAACATGCCAAATATTACAAGTGTAATCTTTTCTGGATCTGACCACTGATTGCTAAATGGATTTGAATTTGGATAATATTGACGAATATTCATTTCAATTTAGGAGGGAAATATATTTCCTAAAAATGAATTACAGTCGCCTCTCCACATCTCGATATCGACGGAATCATCGAGATAGGGAGAGATCGAGACAAAGAACAAATTTTTTTTGAATACTAGATTGAAAAACACTCCGTTACCAAGAAAATAATAAACAATCAGTCGTCATTGCACGTTTCTTATCTACTTTGATCTCAAAAAATTCGTCTAGTAACCTTCGATATTGGTCATATGGACGTATAGAGAAAAAATTGGGAACAAAAGATTAACAGGATCTCATCGAGATATGGAGATATCGAGATATGGAGATATCGAGATAAGGAGGATATCGAAATGTAGAGAGACAAATTGTATGCAGAATGAAGGGACCTACGAAATTATCGACATTGGGAGAAATAACGAGATATAGAACATAGAGATGTGAAGAGTTGACTGTTAAAAAAAACAATCCTCTAATATAACAAAATTTCTTTTCAACATATTATAAAATCTAACCCTAACTCGTTACTCTTAGCTTCATCAACCCAATCCAAGATTTTTCATTTTTTTTCTATATTTTCAGCTGTAAACTTGTTTTTCATGGTAACAACAGCAAATTAATACAATTTAGCCAACAACTTACAGAGGAAAAAGTTTATTTAAAACTGTTTTCCAAATTTTGAGCGCTACTGCATTGCAAACTTTTATTCGTTACATTTTCCTTACATTTCAGTCAGTAATTAATATCAAACTTTGTATTGAACTTCTAAATTTCAATTTTTTGTTTTAACCCAATTGCTGAGGAAAACAAAAAATTAAATGTTACAAAAATGTTTAAAAATGGGGGGGGGGGGGTTGTTTGATATGCTACGTATTTTCCAAGGGGGGTATCAGCATTTGTGACGAAATGCTACGAGGGGGGAGGGGGGTTTAGAAAATCAGGGAAAAAATGCTACGTCATTTATGGACGGCCCCTAACCGTAGTAAACAATCATTTCCTGGTCCATATTATGGATCACTAGTTAGAAGTGCTAATATTTGGTATTTAGAATCAACAATCAAGAAATATGTTTTCCAATGATGAATTCATACTGAATCGAAGCGAACGAGCATGTTTTATGCTATAACATTTGAATTTTACCACCTGTGGGAGCTTATGAATGCTGACGGCACTTCTTACAGAAAACGACCATATAATGATAGCTATGTGGTACCAACTAAACATTTGTAAAATACACCGTTATTTAGCGGTTGAACATTACAAATGGTAGAAGACAAATAGTGTAACATGGGAAAAACATGTTTTACGTAAACGTTTATGTTTTGGGCAAGTTATTCGATGTTGAACGCCAAAGTGATCCGTCACTGTGGGTGATCCGTAACTGCGTGGGCGGAACAACATAAAAATTGGAGAAAAATATAACAGAATAAATAAGAAATCTAGAAACGTTTTTCTCAATTAAGAAACAAAAATTTTGAAAATAAAATTTCTCAATTGTACCTTGGCTCTAAGCATTTTTGGAAATTATCTAAAATTAAAAAAAAACCTCAGAAGCCAATACCGGCATTGGAAGAAGAAAACTTCTATGCAGTTTGAAAGCGCGCACAATTTTAATTAAGGACTTACTAGTCCAATAGAAAATCAAGTTACTCAGGACTTCGAAAATATTCTCAATCAAGAGAACGTTTTCGAAAATTCCTGGGATACTGATTTGGAAGAAATGAGAACTATTATTGAAAAATTCAAAAATATGAAAGCTCCTGGCGATGATGGAATTTTTTACATCCTCATCAAGAAACTTCCCGAAAGTATATTTTTAACAAATGTTTTCAATTAGCATATATTCCTGACAAATGAAAAAATGCTAGGGTTGTACCAATTTAGAAACCAGACACAAATCCTGCAGAAGCTTCTAGCTATCGTCCAATCAGTTTGCTTTCCTCCATCAGTAAACTTTTTGAAAAAGTCATTTTGAACAGAATGATGGCCCACATCAACGAACATTCATTTTTTGCCAATAAACAGTTCGGATTCCGCAATGGACATTCGACCACTCATCAACTTTTACGTGTATAAAAAAAGTGATTCATTCCAAAAAATCTGAAGGCTATTCTACTGGTCTTGCATATCTAGATATAGAAAAAGCATTCGACAGTGTTTGGCACTGAAGGCTTGATCGTAAAATTAAAAAAAAATAATTTTCCAACATACATTGTTAGAATAATTCAAAGTTATCTGTCAAACCGTACATTTAAAGTTAATTATCAGAACTCCAGATCTGAAAGACTTCCTGTAAGAGCGGGTGTTCCCCAAGGCAGCATTTTGGGACCAATATTATACAATATTTTCACATCTGACTTACCAGAGTCAGGGATGTCAAAAATCTTTGTTTGCGGATGACACAGGCCTCTCCGCCAAAAGACGAAGCCTGCGTGTCATCTGTAGTCGATTGCAAAAAAGTTTGGATATTTTTTCTTCATACTTGCAAAAATGGAAGATTTCTCCTTATGCTTCCAAAACTCAACTAATAATATTCCCACGTAAACCAAAAGCTCTTTATTTGAAACCTTCAAGTAGACATGTTGACACGATGAGAGGGGTTCCAATAAATTTGTCAGATGAAGGTAATTATCTAGGGCTCATGCAAGATAAGAATTTAACTTTCAAAAATCACATTGAGGTCATTCAAGTCAAATGTAACAAATATGTAAAATGTCTCTATCCCATTATTAATAGAAAATCAAAACTTTGTCTTAAGAACAAGCTTTTGATATGCAAACAAATTTTCAGACCAACCATGCTGTATGCTGTATCAATATGGACTAGCTGTTGTGATTGTAACCAGGAAATGTGGGCTTCGTAGCCGTGCGGTTAGCGGCGTCAGTCGTTTAGGCGTATTGTGCTATGGAGTGTGGGTTCGATTCCCGCCCCAGTCGGAGAAAACTTTTCGTCAAACGAAAAAATTCTTCACTGGTCCACTGGTTGTTCCGTGTGTCCGTTGTCTAATGTTAGTTATGTTCAGTCTGTGCAGCCTATGGCTGAAGACGGTGTAAATTGTCTTTAAAAAAGCTCTTCAGAGAATTCAAAATAAAATTTTGAAAATGATTCTGAAGCTTCCTCCCTTGTATAGTACTAATGTGTTACATAAAATATCCAATGTTGAAATATTGGAACAAATGTCAAATAAAATAATTGATAATTTCAGGCACGATTAATGCGTTTTTTCTCTTATAAGCAGGTGAAATCAACTCACCTGTTAAAAATCTGAACTGCTACAGCAAATGAAATGTAATATGTTGTTAATAAAATCTTAAATTTGTTTTACAGAATTAGGATGCTAGTGTTGTCTAATAACACAGAACACACAGAAGAAATGAATGTAATGTTTGAAATGATACAAATAAAGACATTAAAAAAATGATATCTATCAAGCCTACCGAATATTTTTTCAAAAAAAGTTATAATTTTCGAGAATTTTGAAATTGAATGCCTTTTTCCAATCAAAATTAAATTATTAAACTTCTGCTGTTATGAACGAAAAATTTCTTTAAATTCACTTAACACTTCAGTCGTCGCGCTGTTGTATTTTGTACAACACTTTTGAAAAAAAAACTCGCTTTTCGTCCTCAACAGCAGTGTAGTGGTTTTGACGGTGGTGAACCGCGCGACGACTGGAAGTTTAAACAATACACTAGTTATAGATATAATATCTTGTTTGTATCTATGGAATGAAATAGTATGTTAATTGCATACCTTTTCTACGAGTACTTTAAATGGTTTATGGGAATCTTTTCTAAACTTCAATCATCGATATTATAAACAAGATCACGAATGGTTCCAATTGCAGTTTATTTTTAAGTAAATATTGATTTTGCGAACGGGTAATAATCGATCAAATTTGAGAGCAATTTCCCGTTTTATTGAAGTAAAAGCTATGGTTTTAATGATTGATAACAAATCGACTCTCTTATTTATAAGTCATGGAACATTGTGGTTTTCCTTTTTTTTTCTACGGAATGGCCGAGTGATAATTTTGCTTTGGGGAATTTAATGTATAAGATCAATTCAGTGGTACAAAGCACACATTTTTTTTTTTTTTCAAATATAAAAAAGAACTTTTCTTTTGTGTTTGTTTATTTAGTTTACTCCCAACTGTTTTCATCAGTTCGAAATTCACGCGCAATATTAGTGCTGCCAATAATAGTTCAAATTATCTTCAAGCGTTTTCGCGCGTCGAAGCACCACACGAACTGCTTTCACGCTAGACCACACTTTCCATCCCTCTTCGCATCGCTTCAGTATGCCAGGTAAGCGCGATTTTCATACAACATGCATGGAGAGACCTTCAACGCGTACGTTCCTCTTTCACATCCTCGCTTTCTGTCTGTTCTAAGTAATATAGTTTGAGATGTTATCAAACATGCCTTGTCGATTTTTTATATACCGCATTGACAAGTGATCCACAAGGAGCAAGTTTGTTTTACGTAAGCCATAGTGTTGCACAAAATATCTAGATACAGTGAAACCTCCATGAGTCGATATTGGAGGGACCATCGACTCATGGAAATATCGAGTAATGGAACAGCAATTCTTTGGATGATAGTGTTGCACACAATATTTCACAAAATTTTATTGAACTGGTGCTTGATATTGAATCGTAATCAAGAACTCTAGGAAGATTCCCTGTTTTTAGAGGCGTTTTACAAACAGTTACTTAAGGTTTATCCGATCGAATTGCCCGGAACCCATAATGGCGTTGTTTTGGTTTTGTTTCACATTGGGCTGGATAGATTATTTTAGATAGGTGAGGTTGGGACGGAGAATATTGCTTTTACCTTGAATTTCAATTTTCGATGGAAAATCCATCTGATTTTTTTTTCTAATTTAGATGTCAGTATTATCATTCTGTATTTCTGTTTATTTGCTGTCAAATCATCTAACAGTGAACAATCTGCTCTTCAAATCAGCAAAATGGAGTCACATACAGCCAAGAGTACTCTGAAAATTATACAAGAGTGAATGTTCAAACTGATGAAAGTTTAAATCAAAGCCTGAGCTTACATGATCAACTGATCATATTCCTCGACATCTTTTTATCTCGATTTATGAGGAAAATGTATACAGGAAACAAGACAAATAGAAATAGGGAATATATGATTGACGAATTATAATTATTCATGATTGTAATAAAAATGTTGAAAAATATAGATATTTAAAAGAGAGATTAGTGCTGAACAAGCAAAATATTATTCACCCCTGTTCTTGTTTATATTCAAATGCCATTTCGATCGAAAACAGTTTTTCATTTTCGCCAACAATACCAAGTAGGGATTCTTCCACCACATTTAATGATAAAAGATGTTCTGAAGTAGTTATCAACTGGAGAAAGCAATAAAATAATATAGAAAACAAAAATATTGATTACTGTGATGCATCTAAACCCGGACACCTAAGATGATACACATATTCAAATGCTTGCATACGATTGGTTAATCGTTATTTTATTATATATTACTTTGGGATGATAGCTTTTAGGTTAGAACTTGATAATTTTCACCAAATTTACAATGAATTTAATGAAAATTGAGTTAATTCTGCATCATGTCGTGTCCATAAATCCGGACACATGAATCAAAATCTGGACATTCAAAAAATCGCAGTTGTTCTTAAAAAAAATAAAAACCATTAAACATACCTTGATATCACGATACAAAGATTCATGGATTTGTAAAAATAATGTTGTTCCTCTGTTGGATTATACAGAAACATCATAAAACGTAGGTTACTTGTGATATGTGCGTCGTTCCCCCAATAATTACACATAATTTACAAACATTTTCAGTTAATACTATTTAAAATCACAACGGTATAACATTCAACGAGTTTTCCAGGTTTTCGAACAATTATGATGTTGTATTTCTTTTTGAACTTTGAAAAATTGTATGCTGACACACTGTGTCAGGATTCGAAACCACACATATAAGTATCCGGACAGTCTTTTTCTAGCACAGAATTACATGCATTTCATTAATTTCTTCGAAACTATTGACTTTACCGAGAACAAAATATAAACAAATCACTACAGAACATAAATCACATATGATAAGCACGTAACAAACGCGTGATGAATCGCCGAAACACGATGGCGCATTGAGTAGAATTTCTTTGGTTATCGTTAATGTTGAAAGCAAACGCGTCCTAGCGGAACCGACTTTTGTTTTTGTCTTTGTTAATGATTTACAAGACTTGATGTCGATTCATGTTACAATGGTCAGCAATAGTTAACATTAATAGTAGGAATAATATTCTCACACTAGGAAGGATATTTAACATTGAAATTATTGAATTTCACCAGAGTGTCCGGATATTGGTCCTGTCCGGATTTTGATTCATCACGGTAACAGTTTATCAATAAATCAGTTGTAATTATGATAAGTTACAAAAGTTAATTCATTTAATTAGAAAATTCCCTATTTGTGGATTTAATTTACTAGCAAACGTTCTGATCCGTGCTCCATTTACGCCAAGAAGGAGCGCAGTCATATCATATTCCTCTAGCGTTCACTAGCGTTCTTGCGCGTCGAAGCAGCAAATGATTTCCACAGATCTCTTTGAACCTCTTTACTTCGCCTTCAGTATACCAGGTAAGCGCGTTTTCCATATAGTTTGCATTGAGAGAGCTTTGACTCTTTTCTCTTCTCTCCTTTTATCCCTTCTCTACTCCTGCAATATGTCATCGCCCTGAGGGCGATGACATATTGAAAGAGAAGAGAAGTGAAGTGAAGTGTTGGCGAAAAGAGAAGAGAAGAGGTAAAAATGGTATGGCATACTGGAAGAGGTTTCGAAAGAGTTTCAATGCGCTCCGTGTTTTCATTGATTTTGTGCTTCGGCAACAGCATGCTGCCTGCGACCGGAGAGAGAGCGCGCACGGCTGCTCTATTCGGTTTCTTCTCCTTTCCCATGTCCCATTCGCATCAACAGAGGCCTGTAAAGGCGACTCTGTAGAATGTATCAAGTTTGTTAAAATCATTTCTCATCAAGCAGGAAGACTGCTTCTCGATGGCGTGCGAAGAAATCTACATTCTTTGGATGTGATCCATAAGGGGTCGTCCATAAATGACGTAGCTTTTTAGGGGGGAGGGGGGGCTTCACGAATTTGTGACGATGTGTGACGAGGGGGAGGGAGGGGTCCTAGCTAGTGGACGTAGCATTTCGAGTCACGTAGCAAATACGAGGAGCGCTGATAAAAATGACATACAGTTATTATTTATCAAACTTCTTTTTTCTTTGTTTGGCTTATAAAGTTGTTCATAACCCAACTGATGATTCAGCTTTAAAACATTCGTATGACAAGATTGAAAAAGTTCTAAGAAATTTTAGATTTTTTTGATAAGTGCAATCAAACAGATTTTTTAAATGCTGTAAATATAAATTCATGTCTTAATAAATTAATTTATAAATACACAAATTAAAAGTTAAATAAATTAATGAAAAATCAACAGTTTAACGACTTGGAAAACATTGTTTTAGTTTTATTCATATTTTCTGTTAGAGCTTATTTCTTTAAAAAAAACATATGTTCGTTTTGGCACATATGACATTAAAACAAGATATTTATTCCATGAATAATGCTTTCAATGTTGCAGAAGATCTCCT
Source organism: Aedes aegypti (assembly GCF_002204515.2). Taxonomy (NCBI): domain Eukaryota; kingdom Metazoa; phylum Arthropoda; class Insecta; order Diptera; family Culicidae; genus Aedes; species Aedes aegypti. Next base: position 37,037 of record NW_018734601.1, read on the forward strand.
CCCAATCATTTCATCGATTTGTTTTGATATATCAATGCTCTTTATGGAATAGCCTTAACACAAATTGATGGAAAAGACTGGACAACAGATTCGAGTGATATCGATATTGGTCGACCATTCAATTTTCTTAATAACTCGGTAATTTGATGAAAGACTTTTTTAGTATTTAATTGAAGATTGCTTCAGTATAGAGAACGATAATGAAGTTAAGCTGAAATCTTAATAAAGATGAATAATTTGTATAATAATCGCTAGGATTTTCTGAACATGCCAAATATTACAAGTGTAATCTTTTCTGGATCTGACCACTGATTGCTAAATGGATTTGAATTTGGATAATATTGACGAATATTCATTTCAATTTAGGAGGGAAATATATTTCCTAAAAATGAATTACAGTCGCCTCTCCACATCTCGATATCGACGGAATCATCGAGATAGGGAGAGATCGAGACAAAGAACAAATTTTTTTTGAATACTAGATTGAAAAACACTCCGTTACCAAGAAAATAATAAACAATCAGTCGTCATTGCACGTTTCTTATCTACTTTGATCTCAAAAAATTCGTCTAGTAACCTTCGATATTGGTCATATGGACGTATAGAGAAAAAATTGGGAACAAAAGATTAACAGGATCTCATCGAGATATGGAGATATCGAGATATGGAGATATCGAGATAAGGAGGATATCGAAATGTAGAGAGACAAATTGTATGCAGAATGAAGGGACCTACGAAATTATCGACATTGGGAGAAATAACGAGATATAGAACATAGAGATGTGAAGAGTTGACTGTTAAAAAAAACAATCCTCTAATATAACAAAATTTCTTTTCAACATATTATAAAATCTAACCCTAACTCGTTACTCTTAGCTTCATCAACCCAATCCAAGATTTTTCATTTTTTTTCTATATTTTCAGCTGTAAACTTGTTTTTCATGGTAACAACAGCAAATTAATACAATTTAGCCAACAACTTACAGAGGAAAAAGTTTATTTAAAACTGTTTTCCAAATTTTGAGCGCTACTGCATTGCAAACTTTTATTCGTTACATTTTCCTTACATTTCAGTCAGTAATTAATATCAAACTTTGTATTGAACTTCTAAATTTCAATTTTTTGTTTTAACCCAATTGCTGAGGAAAACAAAAAATTAAATGTTACAAAAATGTTTAAAAATGGGGGGGGGGGGGGGTTGTTTGATATGCTACGTATTTTCCAAGGGGGGGTATCAGCATTTGTGACGAAATGCTACGAGGGGGGAGGGGGGTTTAGAAAATCAGGGAAAAAATGCTACGTCATTTATGGACGGCCCCTAACCGTAGTAAACAATCATTTCCTGGTCCATATTATGGATCACTAGTTAGAAGTGCTAATATTTGGTATTTAGAATCAACAATCAAGAAATATGTTTTCCAATGATGAATTCATACTGAATCGAAGCGAACGAGCATGTTTTATGCTATAACATTTGAATTTTACCACCTGTGGGAGCTTATGAATGCTGACGGCACTTCTTACAGAAAACGACCATATAATGATAGCTATGTGGTACCAACTAAACATTTGTAAAATACACCGTTATTTAGCGGTTGAACATTACAAATGGTAGAAGACAAATAGTGTAACATGGGAAAAACATGTTTTACGTAAACGTTTATGTTTTGGGCAAGTTATTCGATGTTGAACGCCAAAGTGATCCGTCACTGTGGGTGATCCGTAACTGCGTGGGCGGAACAACATAAAAATTGGAGAAAAATATAACAGAATAAATAAGAAATCTAGAAACGTTTTTCTCAATTAAGAAACAAAAATTTTGAAAATAAAATTTCTCAATTGTACCTTGGCTCTAAGCATTTTTGGAAATTATCTAAAATTAAAAAAAAACCTCAGAAGCCAATACCGGCATTGGAAGAAGAAAACTTCTATGCAGTTTGAAAGCGCGCACAATTTTAATTAAGGACTTACTAGTCCAATAGAAAATCAAGTTACTCAGGACTTCGAAAATATTCTCAATCAAGAGAACGTTTTCGAAAATTCCTGGGATACTGATTTGGAAGAAATGAGAACTATTATTGAAAAATTCAAAAATATGAAAGCTCCTGGCGATGATGGAATTTTTTACATCCTCATCAAGAAACTTCCCGAAAGTATATTTTTAACAAATGTTTTCAATTAGCATATATTCCTGACAAATGAAAAAATGCTAGGGTTGTACCAATTTAGAAACCAGACACAAATCCTGCAGAAGCTTCTAGCTATCGTCCAATCAGTTTGCTTTCCTCCATCAGTAAACTTTTTGAAAAAGTCATTTTGAACAGAATGATGGCCCACATCAACGAACATTCATTTTTTGCCAATAAACAGTTCGGATTCCGCAATGGACATTCGACCACTCATCAACTTTTACGTGTATAAAAAAAGTGATTCATTCCAAAAAATCTGAAGGCTATTCTACTGGTCTTGCATATCTAGATATAGAAAAAGCATTCGACAGTGTTTGGCACTGAAGGCTTGATCGTAAAATTAAAAAAAAATAATTTTCCAACATACATTGTTAGAATAATTCAAAGTTATCTGTCAAACCGTACATTTAAAGTTAATTATCAGAACTCCAGATCTGAAAGACTTCCTGTAAGAGCGGGTGTTCCCCAAGGCAGCATTTTGGGACCAATATTATACAATATTTTCACATCTGACTTACCAGAGTCAGGGATGTCAAAAATCTTTGTTTGCGGATGACACAGGCCTCTCCGCCAAAAGACGAAGCCTGCGTGTCATCTGTAGTCGATTGCAAAAAAGTTTGGATATTTTTTCTTCATACTTGCAAAAATGGAAGATTTCTCCTTATGCTTCCAAAACTCAACTAATAATATTCCCACGTAAACCAAAAGCTCTTTATTTGAAACCTTCAAGTAGACATGTTGACACGATGAGAGGGGTTCCAATAAATTTGTCAGATGAAGGTAATTATCTAGGGCTCATGCAAGATAAGAATTTAACTTTCAAAAATCACATTGAGGTCATTCAAGTCAAATGTAACAAATATGTAAAATGTCTCTATCCCATTATTAATAGAAAATCAAAACTTTGTCTTAAGAACAAGCTTTTGATATGCAAACAAATTTTCAGACCAACCATGCTGTATGCTGTATCAATATGGACTAGCTGTTGTGATTGTAACCAGGAAATGTGGGCTTCGTAGCCGTGCGGTTAGCGGCGTCAGTCGTTTAGGCGTATTGTGCTATGGAGTGTGGGTTCGATTCCCGCCCCAGTCGGAGAAAACTTTTCGTCAAACGAAAAATTCTTCACTGGTCCACTGGTTGTTCCGTGTGTCCGTTGTCTAATGTTAGTTATGTTCAGTCTGTGCAGCCTATGGCTGAAGACGGTGTAAATTGTCTTTAAAAAAGCTCTTCAGAGAATTCAAAATAAAATTTTGAAAATGATTCTGAAGCTTCCTCCCTTGTATAGTACTAATGTGTTACATAAAATATCCAATGTTGAAATATTGGAACAAATGTCAAATAAAATAATTGATAATTTCAGGCACGATTAATGCGTTTTTTCTCTTATAAGCAGGTGAAATCAACTCACCTGTTAAAAATCTGAACTGCTACAGCAAATGAAATGTAATATGTTGTTAATAAAATCTTAAATTTGTTTTACAGAATTAGGATGCTAGTGTTGTCTAATAACACAGAACACACAGAAGAAATGAATGTAATGTTTGAAATGATACAAATAAAGACATTAAAAAAATGATATCTATCAAGCCTACCGAATATTTTTTCAAAAAAAGTTATAATTTTCGAGAATTTTGAAATTGAATGCCTTTTTCCAATCAAAATTAAATTATTAAACTTCTGCTGTTATGAACGAAAAATTTCTTTAAATTCACTTAACACTTCAGTCGTCGCGCTGTTGTATTTTGTACAACACTTTTGAAAAAAAAAACTCGCTTTTCGTCCTCAACAGCAGTGTAGTGGTTTTGACGGTGGTGAACCGCGCGACGACTGGAAGTTTAAACAATACACTAGTTATAGATATAATATCTTGTTTGTATCTATGGAATGAAATAGTATGTTAATTGCATACCTTTTCTACGAGTACTTTAAATGGTTTATGGGAATCTTTTCTAAACTTCAATCATCGATATTATAAACAAGATCACGAATGGTTCCAATTGCAGTTTATTTTTAAGTAAATATTGATTTTGCGAACGGGTAATAATCGATCAAATTTGAGAGCAATTTCCCGTTTTATTGAAGTAAAAGCTATGGTTTTAATGATTGATAACAAATCGACTCTCTTATTTATAAGTCATGGAACATTGTGGTTTTCCTTTTTTTTTCTACGGAATGGCCGAGTGATAATTTTGCTTTGGGGAATTTAATGTATAAGATCAATTCAGTGGTACAAAGCACACATTTTTTTTTTTTTTCAAATATAAAAAAGAACTTTTCTTTTGTGTTTGTTTATTTAGTTTACTCCCAACTGTTTTCATCAGTTCGAAATTCACGCGCAATATTAGTGCTGCCAATAATAGTTCAAATTATCTTCAAGCGTTTTCGCGCGTCGAAGCACCACACGAACTGCTTTCACGCTAGACCACACTTTCCATCCCTCTTCGCATCGCTTCAGTATGCCAGGTAAGCGCGATTTTCATACAACATGCATGGAGAGACCTTCAACGCGTACGTTCCTCTTTCACATCCTCGCTTTCTGTCTGTTCTAAGTAATATAGTTTGAGATGTTATCAAACATGCCTTGTCGATTTTTTATATACCGCATTGACAAGTGATCCACAAGGAGCAAGTTTGTTTTACGTAAGCCATAGTGTTGCACAAAATATCTAGATACAGTGAAACCTCCATGAGTCGATATTGGAGGGACCATCGACTCATGGAAATATCGAGTAATGGAACAGCAATTCTTTGGATGATAGTGTTGCACACAATATTTCACAAAATTTTATTGAACTGGTGCTTGATATTGAATCGTAATCAAGAACTCTAGGAAGATTCCCTGTTTTTAGAGGCGTTTTACAAACAGTTACTTAAGGTTTATCCGATCGAATTGCCCGGAACCCATAATGGCGTTGTTTTGGTTTTGTTTCACATTGGGCTGGATAGATTATTTTAGATAGGTGAGGTTGGGACGGAGAATATTGCTTTTACCTTGAATTTCAATTTTCGATGGAAAATCCATCTGATTTTTTTTTTCTAATTTAGATGTCAGTATTATCATTCTGTATTTCTGTTTATTTGCTGTCAAATCATCTAACAGTGAACAATCTGCTCTTCAAATCAGCAAAATGGAGTCACATACAGCCAAGAGTACTCTGAAAATTATACAAGAGTGAATGTTCAAACTGATGAAAGTTTAAATCAAAGCCTGAGCTTACATGATCAACTGATCATATTCCTCGACATCTTTTTATCTCGATTTATGAGGAAAATGTATACAGGAAACAAGACAAATAGAAATAGGGAATATATGATTGACGAATTATAATTATTCATGATTGTAATAAAAATGTTGAAAAATATAGATATTTAAAAGAGAGATTAGTGCTGAACAAGCAAAATATTATTCACCCCTGTTCTTGTTTATATTCAAATGCCATTTCGATCGAAAACAGTTTTTCATTTTCGCCAACAATACCAAGTAGGGATTCTTCCACCACATTTAATGATAAAAGATGTTCTGAAGTAGTTATCAACTGGAGAAAGCAATAAAATAATATAGAAAACAAAAATATTGATTACTGTGATGCATCTAAACCCGGACACCTAAGATGATACACATATTCAAATGCTTGCATACGATTGGTTAATCGTTATTTTATTATATATTACTTTGGGATGATAGCTTTTAGGTTAGAACTTGATAATTTTCACCAAATTTACAATGAATTTAATGAAAATTGAGTTAATTCTGCATCATGTCGTGTCCATAAATCCGGACACATGAATCAAAATCTGGACATTCAAAAAATCGCAGTTGTTCTTAAAAAAAATAAAAACCATTAAACATACCTTGATATCACGATACAAAGATTCATGGATTTGTAAAAATAATGTTGTTCCTCTGTTGGATTATACAGAAACATCATAAAACGTAGGTTACTTGTGATATGTGCGTCGTTCCCCCAATAATTACACATAATTTACAAACATTTTCAGTTAATACTATTTAAAATCACAACGGTATAACATTCAACGAGTTTTCCAGGTTTTCGAACAATTATGATGTTGTATTTCTTTTTGAACTTTGAAAAATTGTATGCTGACACACTGTGTCAGGATTCGAAACCACACATATAAGTATCCGGACAGTCTTTTTCTAGCACAGAATTACATGCATTTCATTAATTTCTTCGAAACTATTGACTTTACCGAGAACAAAATATAAACAAATCACTACAGAACATAAATCACATATGATAAGCACGTAACAAACGCGTGATGAATCGCCGAAACACGATGGCGCATTGAGTAGAATTTCTTTGGTTATCGTTAATGTTGAAAGCAAACGCGTCCTAGCGGAACCGACTTTTGTTTTTGTCTTTGTTAATGATTTACAAGACTTGATGTCGATTCATGTTACAATGGTCAGCAATAGTTAACATTAATAGTAGGAATAATATTCTCACACTAGGAAGGATATTTAACATTGAAATTATTGAATTTCACCAGAGTGTCCGGATATTGGTCCTGTCCGGATTTTGATTCATCACGGTAACAGTTTATCAATAAATCAGTTGTAATTATGATAAGTTACAAAAGTTAATTCATTTAATTAGAAAATTCCCTATTTGTGGATTTAATTTACTAGCAAACGTTCTGATCCGTGCTCCATTTACGCCAAGAAGGAGCGCAGTCATATCATATTCCTCTAGCGTTCACTAGCGTTCTTGCGCGTCGAAGCAGCAAATGATTTCCACAGATCTCTTTGAACCTCTTTACTTCGCCTTCAGTATACCAGGTAAGCGCGTTTTCCATATAGTTTGCATTGAGAGAGCTTTGACTCTTTTCTCTTCTCTCCTTTTATCCCTTCTCTACTCCTGCAATATGTCATCGCCCTGATTCTTCGACGGTCGCTCCGCTTCCCTTCAGCTCGCGTATCAACTTGTCGAATCGCAAGAGATGCTCCGACATCCGGCAAACTCCCTCTACGTACCGCAACGTGAGGAGCTGCTTGCGGAGATACAGTTGGCCAGCCACACCGCGACGTTCGAAAACGTTTTTGAGTGTGCTCCAAATCTGCTTCGGCGTTCGGCAATCCTTAATCAGCTCTAACTGGTTATCGTCGATCGCTTGAACAATAAACGATTTGCACTTCTTTTCACACGTTTTTCGCTCGGAGAACTTTTTCTCTTTGTCACTTTTCACAGCGGCCGTATCCTCCGCTTCCACTTGCAGCTCCGGGACCTCTTCCGCGTCGCGCACTAAACAATCCAGAAGATCGTGCATATCTAGCACCGTCTCCATTCTAAATTTCCAGTTATGGAAATTATTCCCGTCGAACGCGAACACTTTCGATTTGTCTTCCATGCTGGAGCCCATAACCTGAAGAGCGGCACGAGGAAGAACACTCAGAGGAAAAAACACACCCGAGGGCTTTCTCAGCAGCGAACAAGAGAAACACCTTTCTGCTTTGGAAGTTCAACTAGTAGTGATATTTATTCATCATCAATAGCAGTTACAGGGTTGCCAGAAGGGCTGTTATGTCAAGGTAAATAGAATGAAGGGGAATCGGTTGGGTCATACACTGTTAATAGTGGCCACTGCAGTGGCCGTCTTGTAGACAAATCGCGATCACTAAACTATTCAAAAATCATTTTTATTAATGTTTTCGCGACGGGATACCACCGGAGGTACGAGAGTTAAAATGAGCCTATGCATGCTATAAAACGTTTGACTTTTACTGTGCGCTCTGTTTTCAATTTGACCGTGAGAGAGAGCGAGACAACACCAACACACGGCGCACAGTAAAAGTCAAAAGAACAAAAGAATTTATGCACTGAAACAAATGTTGTAGTAATTATAATCATGACAATGTTGTTAACGCAACTATTTCATAATATTTTTATTTTGAATGAAATTATGTCTCTAATGACAACAATGTTTTTTGAAATTACTATGTTGCTGAACTGTGATGTCGCGTAGTTTTAACCATATTAGTGTAGTTAAAAGCTATTCCTCTTATATTTAAATTGACTACTGCTTCAGTAATGACTAACGAAAAATGTTCTCGATTTTACCATGCCCATGGTAAAAATAAGAACCTCGAGTGAGTAGATTTTAGCGTGCGTTTATATTTCGACCTCACTTATTTACTTCAGGACGCCATTTGCCGTGCACCGGTCAAGTTGTTTTGTTTGTTTATTTTTTAATATGTTATTGATGTTAATTAAAATGTAAAATGAAGCAGGAAAGTGATAATAATAAGCTTGAAGTTATCGTTGATGAAATTCTTGAAGATCCGGAGTTAATTGATGGTATGTATGATTGTAATCGGAAATGGAAATCAGATATTATTTCTTCGATTTTTCAGCCCGTGATGAAAATCCAGCACTCCGCGAATTGATAGTTGAGCAGTGGAAGTTGGATGCATCGGTTTACTCTATTTTGATCGGTAAGTTACAAGTATTGTTACATTCCAAGAGTTTCTTCAACGTTTTCTATAGGACATGGTGTTACCGTGTCATACCTTGCGGTCATCGACGAAGCGGCGCTATCGGATATTTTTTCAGTTTTGAAATGGACGGGTCATAAGCACGCCCTGCGAGCAAAACTGCAACACTGGGAGGAAAGCGCTCTATACAAGCCGGAACAAACGAGTAGCTGCTCCCATTACCCAGGCCCTTCGACGCATGGTTCAATACGAGGTCCAACACATCCTCTTCTGTCGACATCGGTCACATTAAGTCTCCTAGAGGACATTCTTGAAAGAAATGAGAAGGGGAAGATTGTGACTCAGTTCTACCGAATGCACCAACGGTTGGATGCTCAGCACAGGAAACATTTGGCACACACAGTAGTGGATTATTATATCGCAAACGAAACCTACTTCCGGATACCAGATATGGCTCGATTCGCGCAATGTATTGCAGAGAAATTTCCACCAGAGCTCCCAGTAATTTCTCGAATTGTAAATAACGGTAAATTCTAATTTTATATTAATCTAATCTATTCACAGGAAGTGTACTTCAACCCACGGGACGCAACGATCAATAAGAAGCATCCATCCGGAATTCTTTATGATCGGTTTCACAATCGAAACAAACAGCATCTACTGCAAAGCAAACAGGAGAAGAAAAATCCTGTCGATAACTGGAAAATCTTTAAAGCAAAAGCTCTGATACTGCCGAAGGAAGGTAATGACAATCACTAAAGGTAAGATACAGTAGAGTGAAAGTGGTTATATCATCGAATTTCTAAAAGATTATAGGATAAGGAACTATCTTGCATTTTTTTATTTTGATACAGGGCTGGTAGCGACTCAGTGTCTTAAAAATAGGAACTTTTTAAACCTCTTGCCTGATAAAAGAGACCAAAGAGGAATCAATCAAACGAAGGAGTTTGTTTGTTTGTTTTGTGGAATAACCTCACGCATTTTTCTAAGGAATTTCTTCTATAATTTTACTTCAGAGAACTCAACAAAACAGTTACTCGGAAATTCCATCAGTAATGCCTCCAAAGATTAATTTAGATATTTCCATAGTCCTTCGGGGTTTATCTGTTGATTCTTCCATCAATTCTTGTAACATTCTCCAAGATTAACACAGAACGTCTTCAAAAACCCAACCACAGAGATGCATTCCGGAATTTCTTACGAGAATCTTCGAATCTTCTAGGGTTTGTTTAAGATTGGACTAGAAATTTCTTTAAGGATACCTTTATTAATTACTCCAAAGATTCCTCCTAAGATTTCCTTCAGTATTTTTTTTTCAAACAATTCGTTCAAGAACTTTTTCAAAAAAGACAAAATAATTCCTTAAAAAATTACTGGAGGTAAGTTGGAGTGCTCAAGGATTTGATGAAGCAAATTATGAAGAACGTCCTATAAACATCTTTTGAAAAATCACTGGAAGCATTTATAGGAGAATTAGTAGAGGAATCAATTTCTAGAGATCTCTGAAAAAAATCTTAACGGATCAGTTGATTAGTTGCATAACATTCTTTGAAGGTTTTTTTTTTGAGCCTGTATGATTTTGCATCAGAATTCATTGCAAGCTATTGTTGCAAAAACAACAAGCTGAAGTAAATCAAAAGTGACAAGAATATGATTTGCTCCTATGTGTACACTAGCCATAAAACAGTATGGAATCGCTTTAATGAATATTGCAACACTCGTGTTGAATATTGCAATACCTCTTATCGTTATTGCTTACTGGCGATTCTAAACTGTTTTAATGTAATGTAATATTGAAATTGAGTGTTGCAATACTCGGGGAAGTGATTCCATTCTTTTGGCCGGTAGTGTATGTTTATAAAATATTTATGTACATTGATAATGCACCACTTTTCACGTCCACTACTGTACCTTATCATTTTAGATTGTGTGATATTTATTTTAATTTAAATATATATTATGTATTTCAGAAATCAAAAGGCAAAGTTCCATTAAAACATGGCTCCGAAATAACAAGCATCCAGCAGAAAAAGTCACGGACCTCTGGCGAGAATCATTTTTACTACGCATGCGGGAAATTGTGGAGGAGACAGACGTGAATAAGGCTTACGTAGTGGCTGAGTGGCCAAGACTAGCTGATGAAGACGGCTACCTATTGGTATGTTTTATGCTGCTCGAAACACATTTTTCCACAAATCTAATTTCCTTTGATGTAGATTGATGCTGACTTTGAACAAATTTACCGGTATGTGGCTACCTCTAACTTTTTCGACGACTGGGAATGTTTTGTTCCACGCTACCTGGAGTATATTGAACTGAACGGCTTGAAGGATGACTACTCGCGTCAATTACTAACACATCTGGAATCGCAATCTGTGGCAAAGGGTAAGCTAACATGTTTAACAACTTTGAAACAATTTCAAAATCAAATATTTGATTATTCTAGACACTCGTGACTTCATTTGCTGTACCATTTTCCATGGTCTCGTTAAGCCTGTCCGTACTTCATCACGGAAACTGCCAACTATCCTCCAGGCACAAACTGAAATGTGCTATGCTTGTGCGACTGACGAAGAGTTCATCGAAGCTGTAGAATCATTACGAAGCGAACATTCGAATGACATTCCATTCGCGCCGCGCATATTCGTAGTGGGCCAGACGGATAAACTAACAGGATTCTACGTAGTAACTTCGAAACTCCAATACAAACTACCAACTTTTTTGCGGTGTGTGGATATAGCAGTGAAATTGAAATTCGCCCATAACTACGACTTTCCAGAAAGCTGTGAGTTGTTCTGGTGTTTTATCGCAAAACACTTCTACAGCATCAATTTCTCTCGAAAGGCGAAAAATAGTCAACTGCTTCAACTTTTTGCGTACCTGAAAGACTAAATGCCGGCAGCATGAATTGTCACTTATGCCAATGCCCGTACGATTCAATTCAACACGTCTTCGATCATTTGACAATCCATCACAGTACTCCAACGACATTCAAGTACACGTGTACAGCATGTGTACCATCAGCTTTATTCCAGAATTTGCACCGATTCAAACGACACGTCAAGGCGAAACATTCTAATTTGTTTCAACCGATTGATGCTGATCGAACCAGCCAGCATCCTGCTGTGAACAACACTGCACCGAATTCAATTGATCCCGATATCGATGCAGAGGATAATGTACATCATAATTTGTCCAGCACAAACATCGATGAAGCTCCGAACGAAAATGAACTTGAAGAGAAAAATGTAGGTGGAACCTTAGGGGATGCTGAGATTTTAGATATAAGAAATTCATTAAGAGAGAATTTTCTAAACTTTAGCTTAGGTTTGCATAACAAACATAATTACACACGAAAAGATGTTATCAACTTGCAGCAGTGTATAACTGATGAAATCGTAAAACCTATATGTCATGTCATTGCTAAAAATCGCCCCAATCAATAATACAGCGATAGGTATAGATGATTTGGTTAATGATATCCACCACCCGTTTGAGTTTATTGCAACAGAACAGAAACTTAATACCACACTACAAAATTTGAACTTAAACGATTCTTTACATGTAATCAATTTCACGGATGAAGACAAAAATGTAGTTTCGAAGGGATGCCTTATGCCCATCAAACAACAGTTCAAGCGTTTTTTTGAGAGTGGACACGTTTTTAATGAAACTATCGAGAATACGAGATTACTAGAAGAGAGCAAAGAAATTGAAAACGTCGTCAATGGCACGCTATGGAAAACTGTACGAAATCAATTCACGAGTGGAACAGTAGTTCCGTATTTTTTGTATTCTGATGAAGTGGAAATAAACGATGCTATTGGAGCTCACTCAGGTACTCATAAGGTAACCGGTCTGTACTACAATTTCCCAACGATTCCGACACATTTTTTGTCACGCTTGAAGAATATATTTGTCGCCGGTTTTATTAAAGCAATTGATATAGCACGTCTTGGCCCATCTTCAGCACTCAAAGAGTTGGTAGATATGTTAGTTCAACTGGAAACCACTGGAATTGATCTAGTAATTGATGGTCATGAGAAACGTGTATATTTTGTAATGATGGGTATTTTGGGAGACAAACTAGGGATTAACACACTCATGGGGTTCGCAACCTCCTTCAGCTCACTTTTGTATTGTAGATTTTGTACTCAGACGAAATACGAATCACAAACATCAATCAATCTTGATCCAAATCGATATCGCACAAAACAGAATTATGAAGTTGACGTCCATAAGAGTTTCAAGGAATCAGGAATAAAAGAGGTTTCTGTTTTCAATAATTTGAAACATTATCACGTGGCTGAATTTGCCATAGTAGATGTAATGCATGATTTTTATTCTCACGGTATATGCAGCTACGACATTTCTCTTGTTTTAACTTACATGATTCAAACTTTAAAAATATCATTGCAAACAATAAATTATAAAATACAGATGTTCGACTTTAAGGAAACAGAAAACAGGAACACTTTCAAGACAATAACCCGGGAACATATTAAAAACGCTAATTTTAAAATGACAGCTAGAGAAATGATGCTTTTTATCCATTATTTTCCGCTAATATTTGGTGACGTGATACCTGAAAATGATAACGTTTGGAATTTTGTACTATCGTTAGTTGAGCTCACTGCTTTGGTTTTGTTACCTAAATTCAATGACGAATTACTCAATGTCCTAGAAAAACAAATAGAATATCATCATTTTCATTATAGAAAGCTTTTTGCTGAACCACTCAAACCCAAATATCATATTTTGCTTCACTATGTTCAAACCATTAGAAAAATAGGGCCTCCAAGATACACGTGGAGCTTCCGGTTTGAGGCATTTCATCAGATTTTCAAAAAATATTGTAGAAATATAACCTCCAGAAGAAACATTTGCTTCACATTATGTACAAAGGCAAAAATGATATTCATTCATGACATTGAACACGAGAATAATTTCAAAGATCCTATAATATACAAAAATCCAATCAGCTTACGATCGATCGACTTACCATACTTCGCGATGCTAGATTTGACAAATGAACTATTAACATTAAATTTTAAAGCAGTTTCGACAGTGACGTACAAAGGCACTGAGTACAAGGTTGGTCAGTTCTTGACAAGTTCCGTGCACAATATGAGACAAGTTAAATTGTATGAAATTAAAGATATATTAATTACTAACGACACAGTAAACGTTGCCTGTCAACAGTGGAGCGTAGAAGAATATTCTCATCATTTTGCGTCATTTGAAGTTAGAAAACCCTTAGAAGTGTATTTCATACTGCTCGTGGATAAGTTTGATGGGCCACCGATTCATGTATATAACATTAAAGGAAACAATTATATAAGACTGAAGAAATATTTTGTATGAGTAGTTAAGGCAATCTGTTTCAAACCATGTTAAAGACAAAATTTCGAACGAAAATAAAATTTTATGTGATGTTATAACTTTATTTATTCAGATCAAGGTATACGCATTATACATTCAGATTTGAGTTTTTGCTGAATACCAATAAATAATTCATATCCACTATATATTTTGCACAAATTCTCAAATCTGAATGCATTATGCGTGAACCTTGAAGTCATATACAATAATTTCAGGTATTGAAGCATTTAGTCAATTTTACTACACGGGTCTCTTCATTTTAAATGCAATCTGTGGTTCAAATTTTAACTTCGATTTGTATTTATGATTACCATGCTCTCAAAGTTGAATTTACTACACAAACATTGTTACTACAAATGCAAGAGATGGTTGAAAAATTAACTTTCTTTGCTCATCAACCTAACTATGAAACATGGTAATTTTGACAGTTTACCTCATGAGCCGTCGCCATGGTAAAAAAAACACACATTGTGTTTGAAATGAACGCAATGGGTAGTCTGCACAAAAAAAGTGGTGCTGTGCATTTAATTCAAACCATCAACATGGTATTTTTTACTACAACGCAGTTTTCAGTGTGGCACTACAGAGGCTCATGGCGCAATGAGAATATATACCGAGGTGAGGAAGAAGACATTTAGTGTGCGTGACATCCGTGTACGGTGCAAAATGTTTCACTACTACAAGCGAGCGAGCTCCCATAGAGCTTAGTGACATTTGAACACACGTAGACTAGCATACGCTCGTCATACACAGTTTGTTTTTGTTTTCCTCAAAGAAACTTGCACATACTTTCCAGACTCATAAAAATGCATATGGAAATATTACCCAATTTGAAATATTTACACCCGGTTTCTGGGTGTTTTTCTAGACTGAGTGCATATTGTTTTCCTCTAAGGTTCACAACTACATCTACACTAGGGCACTCATACCATTGGGCGTGATAACCACTATAAGAAGCCATGTAAATTAGTGACGTAGTTATTTTTGTTTACGTTTTTTCTCTTTACTAATACATAGCCTTTGCTTTTTCTTCCACACCTTAGTATATATTCTCATTGCTCATGGCGGACTTCACAACAGTCCAGTTGTTAATTACACCTATCGTTTGTCTGGTGAGTTGCACGCTTACTGTCAATGATGATGTCACGCTACACGATAAGTGTTCATCTGCAACAACCAGACAGCTCACCAATCCACCGCGAGGTGGATCGTGCTGAGTTGTTGAGTTGAAGGAGAGCGAAAGAAGGAAGGCACAAAAGTCTGTTTGACAGCTCTGCAGAAAGCGCGTGCGCACGGACAGAGCGCGTGCGCACGGACAGAGCGCGTGCGCACGGACAGAGCGCGTGCGCACGGAAAGAGCGCCAGTTCGGCTCGATTTGCAATGATCGGTTATTATTATTATTATTTCGCTATTGGATATTCTATGGTTTCCCGGATAAAAAATACAATACAAAAACTATATAACGTATTGTAACAGTACCATTCAATATATTGGAAATACAATACAGTATATTTAAAATGACAATACAATTACAGTACAATATATTGTTTTGAACAGTTCATTGTATGGTATATGAGATTTTTGCAATATAATGTATGGGTGGTTAAGTATCGTAACAATACAAATATAGATATTTTCTCATACAAACATTTTGAAAATACAATACGATATAATGTTCATGTAATGTCTTGATTAGCAATTTTTGTATTGTTGTACAATACAAAAACAATTCAACGAACTGTATCATGGTTGCATACGTCGTTACAGCTAATGTCAAGTGACTTCTAAAAAATTACTTATTTTTACTTTTTGAATATTTTTCACCCAACATTTCTTGCTTTCTGAACTTGTTTTGTTTATTTCTTTCAGCAAAGCTACATAGAAAAAAGCAACAGTTGTTTTACGCGAAAATAGGAATTTGACCAAAATTGTAAGGTATAAAACCAATTAAAAACAATACAATGTTCTGTTAGAATATATTATATTGTTTTTGAATTGTATATCCAAACAAGGATAATATTGCTTCGACATTCAATTACAGTACGCTGTATTGTATCCAATACGTTATATTGTACATTAATGGTTTATTCCATTCACTGAATGATACGTTTTTATCCGGGTTGGTTGATCGATGTTAAAGTTTGTTTTAAAAGCAGCTCCACTTATTTTGAAACATATTGCCGTGTACAATAGTAGACAACACAACTAATTTAATTAAAATAATTTGAAATTATAATTAGTACATATACAAAAGGGGAAGAACGTTTAGGCTGGTTGTGCATTACGATAAAATCTCTTAACATAAGCAATGCTTGTTGTTGGTTCTTGTGGAAGGATCAACATGTTCGGCTTAACGAATCTTATTTTAAATATCGAATAACACCACATGCAATTGAACAAAAAGGATGTGATTACAATAGACTTTTGAT
Organism: Aedes aegypti; assembly: GCF_002204515.2. Taxonomy (NCBI): domain Eukaryota; kingdom Metazoa; phylum Arthropoda; class Insecta; order Diptera; family Culicidae; genus Aedes; species Aedes aegypti. The sequence goes on from NW_018734601.1 coordinate 53,492, forward strand.
ATTTTCAATTCTGAACCACCGCAAAAAAAATATTGGGAATCAAAATTCTCCTGAGAGGGATGATGTGGGGGAGGCTCATTCTAATTAATATTGTCGTTCAATTTGTGGGAAGGTACAATGTTCACCTCTTACATCAATATACTTTGTACCTCTTTCGCCGAACCTTGATGTATGCACCTTCCGTGCGCACGCACCTTGTTTATGGTGTGTGCTTCGCTAGAGAGAAAAGCTCACAAGTAAAAGTTCGCTACTAAGTGCGCGACGTGTTTTTCATTCGCTAAATAAAGTCTCTGTTAAATCGTAGTTCTCACGTGCAATTTCTACTCAACAATTCCGAATATCCTTTGCTGGTATTCCGCTGTGTGATCCTGTACTCTGCCGACAGGTTTTGGGCCCAGCAAGTGGCCAAAGAAGGAATTAATTCGGTAGTTGGAAGATTCGGCCGGGAAGAGCCGAATAGTGGTTTTGGGACTTCGCCACTGCATCGGCAGGGCAAGCGTCGTTCGAAAGCGACGGGGAAAAGTGTGCGTGTATTGGTGAGAAAACGGCCGGCAAGTCTGCTGGTGTGAAAAGCGAAAGTGGTACAGTATTTCAAGTGAGAAGAGGGGAACTGCATTTGTTCACCCCGTACGCAGTGTGTTGGTGACGATGAGTGAGGCAAAATTTTCGATCGCCAAGTTGAACGGTTGCAACTGGCAAACGTGGAAAGTGCGGGTGGAGATGCTTTTGGCTCGGGATGATTTGTGGGGCATTGTTGAAGATGCTCTCCCCGACGAAGCAGGCCGCACCGAAGAGTGGAAGAAGAACGATCGTAAGGCTAAAGCGACGATTATTTTGTTGCTGGAAGACAGCCAGTTGTCGCTCGTTAAGAACTGTGTTTTCGCGCGCGACACGTTCAACGCTTTGAAAAGTTATCATCAAAAGACGACTCGGTCCGTTCGAGTTTCGCTTTTGAAGAAACTGTGTGCGTCGAATCTCGCCGAAAACGGAAATATCGAAAATCATTTGCGCGAGTTTGATGATTTATTCGATCGCCTTGATGCAGCCGGTACAACTTTGGACAAGGACACTAAAATTTGTATGCTGCTCAGGAGCCTACCGGTTTCGTACGACGGTTTAGTTACCGCGCTAGACAGTCGGTCTGACGATGACATCTCGCTTGATGTCGTCAAGTCGAAGCTTGTTGATGAGTATAATCGGCAACTCGAGAGAAAAGGTAGTGGATCTGTTAAGATCGAAAAGGCAATGCGATCCGCGGAAGGCAAGTCGACTGGTGATTTTCGCACTTGTCACTTCTGCAAGAAGGCCGGCCATATCAAACGAAATTGCCGGAAGTTTCTGGCCACTCAGAAGAAGGAAGGGGATTCGTCCAGTGCAAGTGGTAGTGGATCCGGTAAAGCCAAAGCTGCCCAGAGTGAATCGCGAGGAGTTGCTTTTGTCGTCGGTGATGGGAAATCGTGCAGTTGGGTCATTGACAGTGGCGCCAGCGCGCATATGACCAACGATCGTTCGTTTTTCGATTCGTTGGAGGAATTTTCGGGTGGATTTATCACGATGGCAGATGGCAAGAAAACCCAAATCCTGGGTGAAGGAAGTGGTGTAGTGTTTGGTGTTGACGGTTCCGGCGAAACCATGAAAATTGAAGTGAATGAGGTGAAATTCGTGCCAGGACTCTCCACAAGTTTGATTTCGGTTGGAAAATTGGCACAGAAGAACTTCCGTGTATCGTTCGATAATGACGGATGTGAAATTGTGGCTGCTGGTGGTGCTGTTGTTGCCACTGGATTTCGGCATGGTGGTTTGTATTACCTTCGTGTAGCAGAGGCGTCGTTGGCTGCGTCGGTAAACCGGCATAAAGTGAACTGCCAGCATCAGTGGCATAGGAGGCTCGGCCACCGTGACTGGGCCGCTGCTGAACGGCTTCTGAAGGAAGACTTGGCTACAGGAATCAAGGTGAGTGATTGCGGTTTGAGAATAGTTTGTGAGTGCTGCCTGGAGAGTAAATCGGCAAGGCTACCGTTCAATCCGGTTGTCGAGAGGAAGTCGTCTCGTATTCTGGACATCGTCCACACAGACCTTTGTGGACCGATGGACAATGAGACACCGAGCGGAAACCGTTACGCGATGACCATAACAGATGACTTCAGTCGGTTTACGGTGACTTACCTCCTGAAACACAAATCCGAGGCTGCTGGGATCATTAAAGAGTATGTAAAGTGGGTTGAGAACCTTTTTGGTCGCAAGCCATCGGTTATCCGATCCGATGGAGGGGGAGAGTTCATTAACAAAGAACTCCGCAGTTTCTATAAGCAGCAAGGAATTCAATCGCAATACAGCGCCCCCTATTCACCGCAACAGAACGGCGTTGCCGAACGCAAAAATAGGTCGCTGACGGAAATGGCGACATGTATGTTGGTCGACGCGGGAATGGAAAAGCGCTTCTGGGGCGAAGCAATGCTAACCGCCACATACATCCAGAATAGGTTGCCATCAAGGTCAATCCAGAAAACCCCTCACGAGCTCTGGTGGGGAAGAAAGCCCGATCTCAGCCACATTCGTGTCTTCGGTAGCCTAGCGTATGTCCACGTGCCGGATACTAAGAGGAAGAAGCTGGATAGCAAAGCAAGAAAGCTAACGTTTGTTGGCTATGCGATGGAGCAGAAGGCGTATCGCTTCGTGGATCTCGAGACGGATCGGATCACGGTGAGCCGAGATGCTCGCTTCATCGAGATGGACAACGGGTCGACGTCAGTGGAAGTATCGGCTGAAATGAAGAAGAAAACTGAAAGTGTGAAAGAAAAAGAAGAAGTGATCGATTTGATTCCCTTCAAAGAAGAGAAGGGAGAAGTGTTTGATGAAACTGACGAAGATTACTATGAAGCCGAAGTAGATGATGAAGTCGAAGAACCTGAAGCAAGTTCCAGTCCGAGAGTTCGTCGGTCGGGTAGACCGAATCTTGGAGCAAAGCCACGTCATTTGGAAGATTACGACCTGGAATATGCCGTAGGTTTTGCCGCGTGTGCAGTTGAAGGTCCAGCCGACCACAAGGAAGCTTTACAAGTCCCTGTGTGGCGCGGAGCGATGCTGGAAGAGCTGGAATCTCATCGAAAGAACAAAACTTGGAAGTTGGTCCCGTTGCCAGAAGGCAAGAAGGCTATTGGTTCGAAATGGGTGTACAAGGAGAAGAGGAATGAAGAGAACCAAATCGTAAAACATAAGGCAAGGCTGGTAGCCCAAGGCTACGCTCAGCGCTCCGGAGTTGACGTTGGAGATGTTTTCGCACCCGTAACTTGCCAATCAACGTTCCGTACCTTTCTTTCGATAGCGGCGAAGAGCAATATGCTCGTTCGTCACCTAGATGTGAAGACGGCCTATCTGTACGGTTCACTCGAGGAGGAGGTGTTCATGCGACAACCGCCAGGTTTCGTCGTTCCAGGGAAGGAAAATCTCGTGTGTCGTCTACAACGCAGCATCTATGGGCTGCGGCAGTCAGCTAGATGCTGGAACCGGCGATTGGATGAAGTTTTAGTGAAGAATGGGTTCAAGGCTGCCTCGGCAGACCCGTGCTTGTATATCAAGGACATTGGAAGTGCCAAAGTGATTTTGATAGTGTACGTGGATGATCTGCTGATTGCGTCTACGGACGAATCGGAGATCGACAAAATATGCGACAAGTTGAAAACGGATTTTGAACTGACATCTCTTGGAGAAGTGCGACATTTTCTGGGGGTTGAAGTTAAGCGTGAAGGAAATGTGTTCAAGTTGGGACTGCGTAACTATATTGACAAGTTGTTGAAAGCCTTCGCTATGGAACAATGTAAAACGGCAAAGTCGCCAATGGACCCCGGATATGTGAAGATGGTGGACAGTAGTGAACCGTTCGAAGATCCAACTGGATACCGTAGTTTGGTTGGAGGGCTGCTTTATTTGGCCATCGTTGCACGGCCGGATATTGCAGCAAGTGCAGCGATTCTGGGAAGAAGATTCAGTGCTCCCCGGGATTGTGATTGGACTGCGGCGAAGCGTGTGCTTCGATATTTGAAGTTAACGAGGTGCTACCAGTTACATCTTGGAGGAGATCAGCAACAGCAAAGTCTTACCGGTTTCTCGGACGCAGATTGGGCTGGCGATGTTGCTAGTCGTCGCTCGACATCCGGTATTCTGTTCAAGATTGGAGGAGGTTGCATTATGTGGGCCAGTCGTCGTCAACCATGTGTAAGCTTGTCGTCGATGGAAGCTGAGTACGTGGCACTCAGTGAAGCGTGCCAGGAGGCTTTGTGGCTCAGACAACTTCTTCGTGACATGAGTGAACCTCAGAAGCAACCAACGATCATTATGGAAGATAATCAAGGATGCTTGGCGTTTGTTCATTCGGAACGGGTAAGCAGGAGATCGAAACACATTGACACAAAGGAGCGTTTCATAAAGGAGCTTTGTGATCGAGGAGAAGTTCGTTTGCAGTATTGCCCGACAGACCAAATGCAAGCCGACATCCTGACTAAACCATTGGGTCCCGTGAAGCACCGAGAGTTCTGCGAACTGCTTGGGCTGTACGAGGAACGTTCAAGTGAAGAGAGTTCACATTGAGGGGGAGTGTGGGAAGGTACAATGTTCACCTCTTACATCAATATACTTTGTACCTCTTTCGCCGAACCTTGATGTATGCACCTTCCGTGCGCACGCACCTTGTTTATGGTGTGTGCTTCGCTAGAGAGAAAAGCTCACAAGTAAAAGTTCGCTACTAAGTGCGCGACGTGTTTTTCATTCGCTAAATAAAGTCTCTGTTAAATCGTAGTTCTCACGTGCAATTTCTACTCAACAATTCCGAATATCCTTTGCTGGTATTCCGCTGTGTGATCCTGTACTCTGCCGACACAATTATGTGGATAAATTAAAATTGTTATTGTTCTATACATACTTATTTATTATAATTACCTGTAAATATTGATACAGCACAATTCAAGTATTTAAATATCAAATAGCAAACATAGATATGGTCGGTGTTCATACAGACTGAACCAAGTGTTTTTTTCAATCGAGTAAGAAAAATGTACCCCAAACATGTGAAACATCAAAATACTATAGATATTTACTGTAATAATGGAACTTATCTATTTGATGATACATTTGTATCAAAATAACATGGAAGATTTAAAATTGATGGAGTTCTTTACGTATCCTTAGAGCTCCAAAATTCATCTAGTCTGGTCTGTCTAAACTCCGACCATATGATTCTCAAAAACTCATGAGAATGGTATTTTACTCTTTGAACTGTTACTTAATTTGGATGTGTTTAAAAGATTTATAAATTTAATTTATTATTGATGTTACGAGCTATGTCTGTAGTTAAACTTAATGCTACACAAGAAATATATTTGAATCAAAGTATTTTTATATATAATTCATATGAAAAAAAAAATGTTCCAGAAAGTACTCTAGAATTCTTTGGGAGCGTCTCCCGGGATTCTTCCTTAAATCAATCATGAATCCTTCAAATCCTCTCTGGGATTGTTCTGCTGAAAATCTTGAGATTATTTCTGAATTTTCTTCCAGATATCGCTTTGGGATTCATCCAAAAAAAACGTTACCATTCCGGTATTACTTCTGAGATTCTTTCGGATATCCCATTGCGATTATTCTGGACATCTTTTTGGATTTTTTTGCAGAACTCTGTATGTGATTTTGCGTGTATCTCCTTAAGGATTACTTTTGAAATCCAGGAAATTAAATTCTTTGAAATTCTTGAAAATTGTTTTCGAAATACTATGGAAGATTTTACCATAAATCCTGATGCAATCCATTTGGATATTTAAAGAGGATTTTATCAAAAAATGTACGACTCTACTAGAAATTCTTTGAGAATTCCTCCGAAAATAACTCTAGATTTTTATCCGGAAATACTTCTGGTATTCTTATGAGAATGCCTCTGGTATTCTTCCAAAAATGACTTGAGATGCTTTCGGAAATCTTTCTGAAATTCTTCAAGAAATTCCACTGAGATTTTTACGCCAATATCTTTGAAATACTCCTGGGACTCTTACAAAAATCCTGTTGGAGTTTTTTCGGATATCTTTCTATTCTAAATTTTTCAATAAATTTTGCTGTAAAACCTGCTAAGATTAATTCAAGAATTCCACCGAAAGTTTTCGTGAGATTCAACCGTTAATCGTTCTGGTATTTTTCAGAAATTCCATTGAGATTCTTAAAAATATCCTTGTGAAAAATTTTCTGAGAATTGTTTTGGGATTATAGAAGGATTTCCAGAAGAATTCCAAGGCGATTCACAGAAACATCAACATTGCACATTCTAATTAAAATTGTCGTTCAATTATGGCGATAAATTAAAATTGTTATTGTTCCATAAATACTTGTTTATTATAATTACTTGTAAATATTGATACAGCATATAAAAAGACATTGGTCCAGAAATTACTCCAGAATTCTATGGAATTTCCCTCCTAGGATTCTCCTTAAATCACTTATGAATCCTTCAAAACCTCTCTGGGATTGTTCTGGAAATCTAAAGATTATTTCTGATTTTTCTCTAAGTTCTTCTGGAAATCACAGAATACTTACAGATATCGCTTTTGAACTCATCTAAAAAACATCGTTAGCATTCCGGTACTATATCTGAGATTCTTTCGGATATCCTTTGTGATTCTTCTGGACATCTTATTGGAATATTTGCATAAATCTGTATGTGAGTTTGCGTTTATCTCCTTAAGGATTACTTTTGAAATCCTGGAAATCAAATTCGAATCGAAATTCTCGAAGATTCTTTCAGAAATTCAATGGAAGATTCTATCAAAAATCCTGATGCAATTCTTCTGGATATTTTTAGAGGATTTTGCCAAAAAATGTACTACGACTCTACTACAAATTCGTCGAGAATTCCTCCGAAAATAACTCTGGCCTTTTTCCGGAAATACTTCTGGGATTATTATGAGAATACCTCTGGTATTCTTCCGGAAATCACCTGAGATGCTTTCGGAATCCCTTTAGAATACTTTCGAGTATGCTTCCGAAAATCTTTCTGAAATTATTCTAGAAATGCCACTGAGATTTTTACGTCCATATTCTTGAAATTTGTCTGGGACTCTTCCAAAAATCCTGTAGGAAATCTTCCAGATATCTTTCTAGCATTCTTTCGGGAAGCCTTCTGGGATACTTTCGAAAATCTTTCTGAGGATCCTTTAAATCCTTCTGTTAAGGATTCTTGCAGAAATTCTTCCCGAATTACCTCTAGACTCTGGGAGTTTCCTGAATTTTTCAAGAAAACTGTTATTATTTCGACTATCTCTCTAGGATTCTTTCGGAAATTCTTCTACAATACCCCCAGATTTCTTTCTGTTATCCTGCTGGAGGACTTCAAAACATCTTTCAAAGATTCTTCCAGAAATTTTACTGGAATTTTTCAAGAAATTCTGCTGGGATTCTTCCGTAAAACCTGCCGAAATTCATCCGGAAATACGACTGGAATTCTGCTTGAATGATAAGCATTCAAGAATTCCACCGGAAGTTTTTGTGGGATTCAACCGTAAATTGTCCTGGTATTTTGTTTAAATACATTGAGATTCTTAGGGAAAAATATACAGGATTCTTAAAAATATCCTTCTGAAAATTCTTCTGGAAATTGCTTTGGAATTAAAGGAGGATTTCCGGAAGAATCCCAGGTTGATTTACAGAAGAACCACAGAGAAATCACTAAAATATTATCAGGGAGATTTCTAAAGGATTTATTTTAAGGATTCTCGTAAATTCCTGAAACAATCTCAGGAGAATTTCGAATGGATTTTGAATGTTTTTTAAAGTGATATCCAAAAGAATCCCAGAAGTTATTTCGCAAGAACCCCTGAAGATTCAATGAAAAGTCACAGACATCCAGACGATTTCATGAATATTTTCCAGAATAATTACGATGTCCAGAAGAGCTCCAGAAAGATTTACGGAATAATTTCAAATGGAATTTCCAGAACCATTTAAAAGTCACTTTCAAAAGATGCTCAGAAAAAGAAATCAGTAATCAAAGAATCTCATAGGTATTTTTTTAAAGTCCCAGTGACTGTCCGGTAGTTTTCTTGGAGGATTTCCATTTGAAGTCAAGAGGGATTTTCAGAAAATTCTGCCAAGGATTTAAGAAAATTTTCAAGGGAAATCAATGATTAATCACGAAAAAAATCAAAAACACTTCCTTATGAATTTCCAGAAGAATCACAGAGTTTTTTTTTTCTCAAAAAATCTTAGAAAAAAATTCTAAATAATCACGAAGGAATTTTCGGAATAATTCTGGATATACAAAATTATCTCAGGCAGAAACAATAAAATCAATAGCAATAAATCTGTAAGAATATAAGAAGGATTTCTGTAAGAATATAAGGAGGATTTACAAACAATTACAGAGGAATTTTCGGATGATTTCCATAAATAAAGATTTAAAAAAATCCCCGTCATCTGGAAGATTCTTAGCAGGATTTTCGGAAGTATTCCACAGGGATTTCTGGGAGAATTCCATTGGGATTTACAAAATAATTCCAGAGGAATTTCCGAAAGAATCCCAAGAATTTGCACGGAAGAAAGTGAAGTGAAATAATAGATTTTTTTGATTATAGTCTCAGGCGTCTTTCCGAAAGTATTCTAGAATAATAGGTATAATCTAAGACATTTTTCGGAAAGAATCTCAAAGGGATTTTGAAGAACTTTCAAAGAGTTTCACGAAAGAAATACTGAAGAATTACGAGGAAAATATCAGAATTTAAATAATAATTTCGATTGGATTTCCAGAAGAAATCCCGAGAAATTTTGTGAGAATCCCCGAACCCAGATTTTTAAAAAAGATTCCATTACACTGGAAAGCAATCATTAAATCATTTTCGGCAGAATTCCAGAATTTTACGGCAGAATTCCAGAATTTTACAGCAGAATCCTGAAAGGATTTCCATAATAACCCAAGATGGGTTTCTGGGATAGTCCAATAGGAAGTCCCAAGGAGGTTACTGGAAAAATCAGAGCGATCAAAGAAATAACTACATATAATAATTTCAGAAGGATTTCTGAAAGAATCTCAGTGAATTTTCAAGATGTCCTCTAGCAACACAACTAATATATACTAATATTTACAACTCAATACATAATTATAAATTGCGTTAAGGTGATTATAGAACAAAGCCACACCTCAAATTTTCAAAAGCACAAGACTTGAGAACCAAACAGCTCTCACCGTTGAAAATTTATCCCATTAGTCACCACCAGCAAGCAAGCAGATTGATTGGTTTTCAACGCAAACTGTTGTCAGATTCTCCAGTCTTGTGCCCTTGTTTGGCTTCGTTTTATAATCACCTTAAGCTGAGTGTACGCCATCCAATTTGGGGGCGGATTGACGGTATTGAAGTGGATTAAAAACAATTATTGGAGAACGTGTGGAAAATACATATGAACTGCGCAGAATACATCAGACCGATTTAGCATTGCTGCGCACTTCTAAAAGCATTTTATTTTTATTAAAATGTTTGATAATAGTAGAACGACAATGATCATCAGTTGATTTTCCGCTACTGTTTTTTTAAATCACAATTGTTATTTCTTTCCGTGCACGCGCTCGGGAAATGAATCTGCACTGAAACAAGCGTTGCAGTAATGAGAACCATGAACGTGTTTTTAAATTTACTATTCCAACCAAGATTGAGCTATCATGAGCGCTTTTTATTTGCGTTTTGTTCCCTCTCAATCCAACCGCATCGATAGCCGAGCGGCTAGCGTTCGCGCTTGACAATCGCCAGACCCTCGGTTCGATTCTAGTCTGCTGCAAGTTTTTAACCATGATATAGTAATTTTTACTATACAAATGGTGCCATGGTAAAATTGAATGCACAAAATATTCTAAATAAATGCGAATTTAGTCTGCACAAATCAAGTGGCGTTGTGTATTTAATTTAACCCTCTGATATAGTATTTTCAACCGCAATGCTGTTCTCAGTGTGGCCATGGTGCGACAACCGCGCTACATTCGATGAATCCTATGCGACAAGAATTGTCGGCGCTATCCGTCAAATTCGCTCACCAAAGCTATTTTGGTGACTTTAACATCACAGCTAACAACTTCGTCGACAGAAACAACATGGACAGTGTTGCGGGACTTATTATCGCACCAGTCATTGATACAAAATAGCATTTGAATCTGTGTAATATGACAACGTTCGTCGGAATGGTTTGGTTGCAGCGGTTTCTGTGTAATATTTCTATATTTTAGATGTGCATATTACACAAGTACCATGTAATAGGATATGGTGATCTTGTTTTCGTGTAATTTTAGGGTGATGTAATATAACATCAAAAAGATGCTAATATGCATCTGATTTTCGCTGTTACATCGGATTTTTATTACATCGGCTGAATTACGTCGATGCAAATTACATTATTTTTTGCTGTGTAGGACGCCAAGTACGCGCATGTAAGTATAATACTCTTAGCGAATATCATAATCATATAGAAATATCAAAAATGTATTGCAATTATTTCGAATTTCTTGCATTTTTCCAGATCTCCGACCGAAGAAGCTGGAAGCAACATTCACAGACCTGTGCCTTTGAATGTCAACACTTAAATATGTAATCAAATGTAAAGATTAATAAAAACGGAATAAATTATTGTTTAATATTATTTTACATGATAAAATTACCTTGTATGCATTATAGTGAAACGCTCAGCAAAATATGGTTGTCAAAAAGGGTATTTTGTACCCATTTTGTGAAACATTTGACACCTCCACAAAGGGTAAAAAAATACCCATCCATTGACAGAAACCGCATTTACCCGTTAAAGAGTACACGGAGACAGAATTCAACTCAATTTTGGGTTGTTTCAACGCAATTCCGTAGTTGAGCCCAATAACTCAATTTTGGCTAAATTTCCAAGGTCCCCACTAGGTAGTTTGGCTTTAATTCCATTAGAAAAATATACTCAATTTTGGGTTGATTTAACGCAAAATTGAGTTCTTTCGACCCAAACATGAGAAAAGTTGCATTTACCCAAATTTGGCTTATTGGGCCAAAGTACCCCCATTGGGTAGATGCAGCTCGCTCTATTTTTGACAACATTCGTGTGGGAGAAAGAGAAAACCGAGAGATTTTGGGTTGAAACTATAATCGATATACTTAATTTTGGGTAAAGTAAACTCAAAAATTAGGTAAAAATATTTCTCCGTGTAAACCGTGTTTACTCATTAAATGTGGAGAGGCACTTCTAGCGGAAATGGGTGAATTTTTACCCATTAAAGGATATTCGCAAACCACCGTGCAAGGCAGGGCTGCCACATACACAGATTTATCTGTATTACACAGATTTTGTTATTCTGACACAGGTTCAATTTGTATGGAACACAGATTTTCTTTCAACCATTTTTGTATGGACACAGATTTTTTTGTATGGGACACAGATTTTCTAACCTGGTGGATACAGATTTTCTATCAGATCATCTGGCAGCTCTGGTGCAAGGCAAGGCAGGTTGCTTCTGTCTTTTCCCTCGACGCGGTGACAGTTATCGCGTAACGCTTTTGAAAAAAAAAAATATAAACGGAGTACTATTGGAAAAGGACTTAACAGAATTGATCCAGATTTGATTATTCATATCGGTTTATAACATATTATTATCCTTAATATCTACCCATCATATTTAAATCAAAAAATAATTAACCGAACAGAGAACAATTTTCGATACACTTGGCATCGATTTTCGTGGCGTTTGCAATTTGGTACTTCCCATGAAAAGTACAGAACAACAAGCCTTTTGCATACCAAAATTGTACACACGCCCTCTCCCAATAGTACTCCACTGTTTGTGCGCGACGCGGTTCTTCAGTGCGGAAGTGCATCTCTTGTTTGTCTTGTGATTTTTAAAGATTTTCTCGCGAATAAACTTGCGTTTTTACCGTATTCAGCGCAGTGGATTACTTTTAATGCGTTTGTGACCCAGAAATCGGCGAATATCGTGACCGGAGCCCGGAATTTTGTGAGTAGAATTGTGTAAACCGCTCTATCACATGGGTTTGAAGCTTAAGAAGGAAGAGGCATGGGAGGTTAGAATTGCAACATCGCGAAAAAAAAGGGATATTTTTATCTTGCTGTAGGATTTATAAGAAGCTTACGCTAAGTACGGTTTGTAGCTGCTCGGTAATAGTAATTATCAATTTGTAATAAGTAGGGTATGTTCCGTAATTCAACGGAAGAGAAACGCGATTCTGGGAAATGCGGCGTTTGAGCAAAAGTAAACTTCCTCTGCCTTCAAATGTCACACTTACACCAGCGCAACTGAAGCTCTCTATCGGTATTTTGTTTTGGAAACAGTGCGAAAAAGTCTAAACCAAAACAAAAGCAAAAGCACAGCTGTTTGTCAATAAATGATTTGTCTCCCAAATGGAAGGAAAGGTGTCTCGGTAGAAAGTGGCCAATCGATTATCGGTGAGCGGCTGGATCTTTTAGCCGTGTCGAAAGTTGATAAATAGTTTGTTTTAAGACTTCGAATTGTGCATGACCTATCTTAATACTAAATTGTTTGTCGAAAGTGAAGAAACGGCAAATTACGTCTCAGCCTCTCCCTGCTTAATGCTTTACCAGTGCACAATGGTCCGAAACAAAAATTTAGCAGGAAAAAAGATTTTTATTTAAACACTTTTTAATTTGTACCCCGCTAATTTGCACATCGTTCAAGTTAAAAATGGTTCATACTGTAAAGCTAAGTATGCTATTTCGCTCAAGAAAAGTAAAGAAATTCCTTGACTGAAAGGGTCAAGAAATTTCCTACAGAGAGCCCCCTTTGAAGTGACATTTCTTCTCAACTGCGTACTGCGATCAGAAATAAGTGATTTTCTCGACCATTTCTTGGGAAAAATTTTCCACGCATCGAGATAGGCGATTTCTTTTCTTGTCAGTAGCAAACCGGCCTTAAGGAAGTAATGAAGAGTATTCAAGTTATCTATTCAAGCAACAACGCATTCTAAGCAGGCGTAGAAAAATACGAGATTGAAACCAAACATACTGTCAGTTATTGGATTAATCTTGGATGGAAAAGACGATTATAATTTACTACAATGGCGCAGTCGGTAGAATACAGGTGAGAAATTTGAAGTTATCTAGCAATGAATGATGCTTTCGATTAGAAAAAGCAGTAATCATATGGAATTACTAATATAGTTGTCTCCGACGGACATGGGCGGAGATGACAATTATGAATGGATTTCTGATGGAAATAGGCAGAAATCCATGGAAAAAGGTCTCTGATGGACAAAGGCAGAGAACCTTAAGCTAGATTCTGACGGAAATGGGCAGATATCTTGAATAAAACTGGCCTTTGATGAGACAGAATCTAATTCTGAGTAAAAAATAAATAGAAATTTTGCTTTGTGCGATAAAAGAAAAAGTCCAGAATAGAATAAAATTCCGAGAGGGAATAAAAGTATTTCGAGTTTCATTAGTTTCAATTCCCGGTGTATCAATGGAACTAATAAACTTTTCCATGTTTGTTGATTATGCGTGACTGTAAGATAATGGTGGCGAAAAATAAACATAGCTTGGCGAGTAAACACAAACAAACTAATGTAGCATGTGTGAAAATTGCTTATGGGATATTTTTCGGATTCTTAACTCAACTTGGCTTGGTGGCCGTGCTGTAATGGTCATCAGGCTCTAAACCGCATCATGTCATGGAGCGTGGTTTCAATCTCTGCTTCAGGTTTCAAAACTTTTAGTGAGAAATGTTCCCAAACGATGTCGATGTGTAGCTGGAACGGCTTAAATGGAGTCTGGGGTTTAAAAATAAAATATGATTTACAATCTTCTACCTAAAACATGCAAGTTTGTTTGTAGTGGATGGTCATCAATTCTCGATTACTTTTTCAAACCGACGTTAGTAACTTTCATACGGTTTTGAGAAAATTAATTCAGAAGAATCACAACCTGTCTTCTAAAACTGTTTTAAAATGAATCACCTTTAAAACATTTTTTCGACGTGTACATTTCTTAAATTTTGCATACAATGAGCTCGCGTTCAAAAACAATGGAGTTCCTATTATTTCACACAAGAATTTTATGACAAAATGATAAGCCGTTTTATTCAGTTACTTGCGACGTTTTTCTACCAGTGTAAAATTGACTCAAGTAGTGTTTTGTTTTGATTCGTGGTTAAGTCACTTTGTCTCTCCATACAGCGGGGCGGCGAAAGTAGTGGTTAGGTTGCGAAAGTTGAAAATCTTACTTTCGTCGTTTTGTAAATCCGGAAATTAAACGTTCTAAAAGTGAAAAGTTGAGTTGGTTCAGAGCGGTACGTGTAGAATTCCGCCTGCTTAACACGTAGGATGGATAAAGTAAGTTTGTATACTTTTTTGACTTGAGTCTGTATGAATAAGTTTTCGAGAATTGCTGATGGAGTTCTTCTGCAAGTAGGTGAAAACAGAGATTGTAAATTGTTGTTCCCTAGAAGGCTACAATGTAAAAATTCTGCTCCACAAAGCCATATAGGGATAATTTCTGTAGATCAGATTCCGCATACACAAAATAAAAGTTTTGAATATTAACAGAAGCGTAATTTGACCAATCGTGCAATGTTGCGACGCGTTATCTTGATTTTAATGTGAATTTGTTCTATGCATATGCATGGTATCGTATGTACGAAATAAAATCTGACTTGCCGCATTACTAGGGTAAATTATGTATTTTGGACAGGCTAAGGATATGTCTGGAAACGGCGATCGATTAACTGCCTTAGATACTAATATTTTATGATGTTATGATACTTATATGCTTGATGCATCATTGTTTTCTGAGTTTCTGGAGAGAAAAAGCTTACAAACTGTAGCAATAGGTGCCAAAATAGCGTTTTTAATTGCCTGTCTGTTATGCATTTCGGACATCAAATATACATTTTCGGCACTATAATTTGGACAGGGGCGTTATCTCACTATCTATTCAATGGTTTCTTAAAAGGACGATCATATCATAATGTTTGAAGAGTTTACATGTGACTTATGCATTTCTTCGCTTATTGGATGTGTATAATAGTGATAATCAATAATTTAATTTAATGGAAGCAAATATCATCAGATCCACGAAATGCGCCTGCAAATATGCATGCATGCGACATTCCAGTGCGTTTCATCAGATGGCCAAATTATATATAACTGAACAAAAACCGTAATCTATTTTGGACACCACCTGATTTATGCCTTATATACTAATGTTAAGATTTTAGATGAACTTAGCTTCAATTTTAGACATATTTTGTCATAATGCCGCCTTTAAACTTTTTATGAATGCCTATTCTGAGCGCTATTATTGCGTTTAAAGTATGTTCTTGAAACATACATCCTCTTGCATTCGTAGGTTTCACAGGTGTTCTTTTGATACAATTTACAGTTTTGATATTTTGGAAGCCAATTTGTAATTGTTATGAAATTGGCCATAATTATTAAGTAGCATAGTGTATTAATAATGCAATACATGATTTTCCGTACATAAATTCCTCATCATCTCATTGTAAATGAGCATAGAAAAAGCAGTCTGTCCAAATTATATGCATGTCCAAGTTATATACGTTACCCTATTTAATCACAAATAGTACAATTTTACACGTTATGCACTGACTGAGGTTGACGCAGTTTGGGCAGTACCACTTGGAAACAGTAGTCTCCGCCATATTGACTGCTAGACGACTCTACAATCTATGTTAAAATAGAAATTTGTATGAAAATAATTCAAACTACAGTGCTGATATAACTGCAATTTGTGTGATTTCTGCAGCCTTAAATCATTCGACAGAAGCCGGTGACACATTTTCTCATTGCTGTTTGCACAGCTGATGATTTGATACAGCACTCTTTGATGTTCTACGTTTCTCTTGAAGGAACTATGTAAAACAATTAAAAAATAAAAGAATCTTCTGTGGTTCTGTGGTGTTATTTCTGCATCTGATAATATAACTTCATTTTGGTGGCCAAAACAACCAAAATCTCAAGCGTTGTTTGAAATTACCTGGATATAAAAAAGTCTGTAAATGATTTTTTTTTAACATCGTGTAAATTTACGTATTCCCTTTTTTGTGTTTTAGAATTAGCGCAAAATAACATGAAATTTTTAAACCATGTATATTATTAGTGGTCAGTGTTAACCAAGTAAGCAGACTAGTTCGTCAGAAACTAAGACACATGCCTTTAATTAAAATTAAAATTATTGTCGATGCTACAAATTTTGCTTCAGGTCGAGTTACGGTCATACCAATTGTCGTTCAAAGTGAGAAAGGTTAATTGGAAGACAAAATCGTAGGTTGTGCAAATCTAAAAAAACACACAGAATCGATTATAATATAATTTATTAATATAATGATAATATAATTTATTATCTTGAATAAACTAATTCCATATATTATTCAAAACAAGAGCTAAACCAAATACTTGTACAAGAATAGAAAGAGAAACAAGAGCAATACAAATACTTGTAAAAGGATAGAAAGAGGGAGTAATGTAAGGAAGTAATGAAGAGTATTCAAGTTATCTATTCAAGCAACAACGCATTCTAAGCAGGCGTAGAAAAATACGAGATTGAAACCAAACATACTGTCAGTTATTGGATTAATCTTGGATGGAAAAGACGATTATAATTTACTACACATACGTCATTTAGCTTATGGAATGAAGTAAAGTGGAAAGGAACTTTGTGAAATGGAACGCAGAATCAAAACAGAACAGCGAAAGAGGTAACCAGAAGTTCAAATTATAAATGAACCCCTAGGGTTTGCATGAGGTACCGTTCAAATTAGCGGTGGTACATGGTTGAGACTTTCAGCCATAAAGTTGGATAGGGTGGTCGTTACTTAGGTTTAAATTTTGAGTAAAACTTTTTTGTTTGAAAGGAATTTGTGGCAAACTTTTAGAAGATGTTATTGTGAACTAGGGTCGATGTACCGCATAACTAAGAACAAATACAGTAATGACCGAATTTTTCATTACCTTCAATTCCACAATGACCCAGTATAAATTAACCTGGTTCTTAACGGACAATTGCTTTAACAGTGTTATGCATTCCCATACCAGTTCTGATTGGCTTGTGATTGATTTTAAAGCTTTCAGCGCCGCTTGGCTATGAAAATATGCAAATGCGTGCATACCTGTATTTCCTTCTCAGACACAAAGATGCAGAGTCCAATATGGTAGATCTTACCTCGTAACACACCTCGAAAAGGTGATCTACCCGCGTTACGGGTACATAAACCACCTAATATTTAACCAGGATCTGATTGCGTGCAAAATTTAAGCGATGTAGGTACACGGCGGAAAAATGTTAAAAAAACAGGCTGTGATTCCTCCTTATTAATTTTCTCAAATGATATGAAAGTTTCTTAGGTCGATTTGAATTTCGGGGCCTTCCTTAGCCGAGTGGTTAGAGTCCGCGGCTACAAAGGAAAGCCATGCTGAAGGTGTCTGGGTTCGATTCCCGGTAGGTCCAGGATCTTTTCGTAAAGGAAATTTCCTTGACTTCCCTGGGCATAGAGTATCATCGTACCTGCCACACGATATACGAATGCGAAAATGGCAACTTTGGCAAAGAAAGCTCTCAGTTAATAACTGTGGAAGTGCTCATAAGAGCTCTTTCCCAGTGAGGAAGTAATGCCAAGAAGAAGAAGATTGATAAACTTTTAGAATGTTGGCTAATTGTCCTCGATATTTTAAATACAATTATGTAGGTGTGATACATTTCATAGTTCAGTATTGCACCTTGCAATTCAATCACAATAGTTTCAAACGTACATTTTGATATACAGTCAATTTTCCAATAATCCATAAATCTAGTTATATGACAAACGTCATCGAAAGTCAGCAAGTTTGATGTTATTATTGTTAAATGAGTAAAGAACACTAAGAACATCAATTTTATTCATTTTTGTAAGTACAAAAATGTTTAGTTCCATTGAAGAAATTTTTGAGGAAGATTGCTATTTGAAGGCGAGGTTGGTAGCATACCAAAATTATATTAAAAAAAAAATATAAAAAGTTGTGTAGTAGAAAAATAATGAGCTTTAATTTCCTAATACAAATTCACAATAATGAGCATTAGATTGTCTTAAATCTACATACTATTTTTAAGTTTAGTGATATACCTGATCGTGCAAAAAAAGTAATCAAAATTTCACTATTTACCTTAGTTTTGCGAAGAACTGATATTATGGGTATATTATATATTTATATATCGCGATTCATTTTTTAAATCGACGTAAGTAACTTTCAAACGGTTTTGAGAAAATTAATTAAGAAGAATCAAAACCCGTCATCTAAAACTGTTTCAAAATGAATCACCTTTTTAACATTTTTTTCGTCGTGTACATCCCTCAAATTTTGCATACAATCAGCTCGCGGTAAAAAACTAGATATAGTTTCTATTCTTCCCACAAAAAATATGACTGATCGATAAACCGTTTCATTCAGTTACTTACGACGTTTTTGTACCAGTGTAAAATCGACTCAGGCTGTGAACCGTTTCACCAGTTCGTTTAACTTTTAGTTAAAATTTGACAGCTCGATAGTTATTTCCCCTCCGGTTAGAAATAACCCTGCTCTAGAGCATGGTTAAACTTGACAGTTCGAAAGTTATTTTTTGCTCCCGTGAATTTGAGAATAACTAACCATCTGTCAACTTTGTTCTGAAATAACTACTCGACTGTCAAAGCTCAAATGGGTCGACTGCGATGTTCAATTTAACCATGTGAGGGGAAAATAACTATTTAAATGTCAAATTTTAACTAATAGTTAAACGAACTGGTGAAACGGTTCACAGCCTCAAGTAGTGTTTTGTTTTGATTCACGGTTAAGGTGACACGGGGAACAGTGTTATTTTCCCTATCTTTTATCTCACTCTAACAATTATCACCAAAACTTTGCAAAAGCAAATCTCGAGTTTTAGTGAACCGATGAAGCTGAAAAATTAATGGGTTGTACACTACAGATGTAGAATAGGGGAGATGTACCAGTTTTGGCCACCCTAAGGCAAAATATTATTTATACATAAATCAAAAGACATTTGATTGCTGTCAATACGTTAAACGAAAGCTTTCAATCCATGCTCAGCAGGAAAAATATAAAACCTAATCAGAAACTTTGTTTTTGTATTAAAAATTGGGGTGGCGAATACACTTGCACCAGAATTCGCTACGTTTTTAATTTCGGTTCCTGAATTCGCCACCTACGTTGATTTCTTATGGATGGTGGCGAATCAGGAACACCATGGCGAAACAAGGTGCAAAGAAGCAAACATTTTAAGGCAAATGATGTTTTTCTATTATTTTCTGAGGTTTCAAAGAATGTTTCCGTGTCATCTTAAGCAACTTAGCGAACACTAAACAATTCACAACCATATATGTCGTAGAACGGTATATATCCCGGAGTGGCAAATAACTGGTACATGACGAATACCGGTACACCTTCCCTATAGAGATACATTCGCATCGATATATGGAGTAGTACTTGCGGCCTTAAGTCACTTTGTCTCTCCATACAACGGAGCGGTCAAAGTAGCAGTTAGGTTGCGAAAGTTGGAAATCTTACTTGATATTTTGGCAGATTTTGTCAAACTTTTGCCCTATCTTACTCTACATGAGGAAACGTATACTGCACTTTTACTGCAAACACCACAAAAAGTTTTTTTTAATGATACGCTTCTAAAACACCCTTGAAAAAAACTCGAAATTCGCCTGTTACTCTTCAAATTGAAAGCAATCAGCGTGCTCTCTTCAGCAAAGTTGTAGGTTTTAACCAGATCTACAACTATTTTAATATATGAGAAATGTTGAATTTATGAGATCTACACCTATTTTAATGTATGAGAAAAAATGTAACGGTTATATGGCATGTTACTATTAGTCAGTAGCAGTATTTTGATTTTACCTTATTTTTTCTCATTAATTTTCCAAACCTGTAGAGACGCTTTTTGGTAAACTTCACTTCTCTAATGATAAGATTTTTCCATCACTGTCACAGCTTTGTATCCCATGACACTGTTGTATGACAGCAGTAATAATAACAGCAGTCTCAATGAAACAACAACTAACGTTTCTAAAGTTGAAGAAAAGAAAAAATGTAATCGAACCAACTACATGATTTGGAGGACACTCGGTATCCTAAGGATTTATATTTTTCACTTTCACTTTGCGTATAACTTTTAAATAGCAAGAATTGTGAACTAAAAAGTATCATAACTTCCTCTATATCTGTTCTGAATACCACATTCAGGAAAAACAAAAAAGTTAGACTAAACTGATGTTTTGAGTCCACCCCAACCTTGTATTTGATTTTTGAACATGATATTTTAATACCTACATATCACTAGTTCTTCATTTTACTTAGCTCAACTGAAGAGTTAGATTAAAAGTGTCTTTGGCGTAGTTTATCATTGTAATAATTCTTGAGCAAAAAAAAATATTCAAAATTTAAACCTTAATATGGCCCTACCAAAGAAGATGCAAAACTCAACTACGTACAATTTCCTTGAAGACATCATACGTCTAAATTCAACGAAAGCAGAGAACAAGCTTATTTTCCTTCTAAATTGTCGATTCGGACCATTGTGCGCAGTGCGCCTCATTTGTTGAAATAGCGTTTCTAATTAGAGATTCCTTTTCAGAGCGAAGCCCTTGACACCACGTGGTCCACTTGAGAGCTGCACGATCGGATTGGTGCATGTGTAACCGTTCCCCAGTTCTCCTGCAGAAGTTGCTAGTTCTACAATCGAGCAAAGCGTCGATAGGGGCAGCAGTTTCCTCGCAGAGAAGGCGACACCTGGCATCGGAGGCCACAGCAGCAGCGATGAAGTACATTTTGGTAACCGGAGGCGTCATCAGTGGCGTCGGCAAGGGCGTCATCGCCAGCTCCTTCGGCACGCTGCTTAATGCGTGCGGAATCGGCGTCACATCGATTAAGATCGATCCGTACATCAACATCGACGCGGGGACGTTCTCACCGTACGAGCACGGTAAGTGGCTGGGAAGTGAGGAAGGTTTTGTTTTGCAGGCAGGTGCGTTTATTTATAGCTTTACAACATCCTCGGAAGCAATTTTGATGAGGTGGTGTTTGAGTGTCTTGTACACGGATGCCAATACTTTTTTAAGTAAAATTGTTCGGGCCTTCCTTAGCCTAGTGGTTAGAGTTCGCGGTTACAAAGCAAAGCCATGCTGAAGGTATCTGGGTTCGATTTCTGATCGGTCCAGGATCTCTTCGTAATGGAAATTTTCCTGACTTCCATGGACATAGAGTATCATCGTAGCTGTCACACGATAAACGAATGCGGAAATGGCAAATTTGGCAAAGAAAGCTCTCAGGTAATAACTGTGGAAGTGATCATTGAACACTAAGCTGAGAAGCAGGCTCTGTCCCAGTGGGAACGTAATGCCAAGAAGAAGAATCTTGTCAACGAGCGTTTCATAGTTTAGTCTCGCATAATTTTGGATAACACCCTAAAAACCATTGATACTCTCGTGTGGAGAGCTATTCCTAATAATCCACAGGGATTGTCCTGTAAAATTTCTAGCATTTCATCCAGGAATTATTTCTGCATTTCCTCCAAATATTTCTAAAGTAATTTCTCAAGCGAAATTTCCGTAGATCCTTAAAAAATCATTTTAGGTTCTACATCCGCAATTATTCCAGTTATTCTTTTAGGGGTCGTCCATAAATGACGTAGCTTTTTCGGGGGGAATGGGAGTGTTCGCGAATTTGTGACGAAGTGTGACGAGGGGGAGGGAGGGGTCCTAGCTGGTGGACGTAGCATTTTGAATCAAGTCGGTAAAAAGAGAGGCGCTGAAAAAAGGCATACAATTTATTTTTGATCAAACTGCTTTTTTTGTTTGACTTATACACTTGATTTATAAAATGATGATTCAGTTTCAAAAACATTCATATCTTCTTCTTCTTTCTGGCGTAACGTCCCTACTGGGACAGAGCCTGCTCCTCAGCTTAGTGTTCTTATGAGCACTTCCACAGTTATTAACTGAGAGCTTATTGTGCCAATGACCATTTTTGCATGCGTATATCGTGTGGCAGGTACGAAGACTCAATGCCCTGGGAAGTCGAGAAAATTTCCAACCCGAAAAGATCCTCGACCGGTGGGATTCGAACCCACGACCCTCAGCTTGGTCTTGCTGAAAAGCTGCGCGTTTACCGCTACGGCTATCTGGGCCCGAACATTCATATGACAAGATTGAAAAATATTTATGAAATTTCAGATTTTCTTGACAAATGCAATCAAACAGATATTTTAAAACTTTAAATAATTATGTGATTATTATATTATATCCGTGTCTAAATTGAAAAGTTGATAAATAAACAAAATAAAAGTTTAATAAATTAATTAAATATCAATCAAGTGGATACGAGTAACTGACACTGCAGAAGACTGTAAGTGGTAGTCGAAATGGACCGATGCACGAGTTCACTATCTGACGTTTGAGCGGTGCCATGTTATTTACGTTACCATGGCAACAAGTGAATTTGGCACCGCTCAAACGTCAAATTCGTGAACTCGTGCATCGGCCCATACGCGTATCTGTTAAAGATAAGCATTTAGGAGCGGAATTAAAAGGTACACGGTACTCCATCTACTTTTAAGTTTCTCTATTGAGATTCTGCTCAGAGGATTCGAACATTAATAAGAGTAAAAATCAATGCTTTAACTACTTGGAGTACATTGTGTTCCCTTCTGTTAACAAAACATAAAGTCATCCGTTTTAGTTTTATTAATAATTTCTGTTGGGGCTTTAATTCTTCAAGAGAATAACATATGCTCTTTTTGGCAAATATTACATTAAAACAAGATATTTATTCCGTGAATTATGCATTCAATGTTGCAGGCGATCTCCACCCAATCACCTCAGTGATTTTTTTTTTTGATATATGCTCTTGATGGAATAGCCTGAATATTAATGAGGACAACAGATTCGAGTGTTATCGAAATTGCCCAGGCACGGTGCTCCAATTACCGTTATTATCAAATAAAATATACCATTCAAACGGCAGTCAGCAGTTGATTCCTGACGTTGTTCTGCACATCTGGGCCGATTTTTAAAAAAATCCTTAGTCAGAATTTTGAGCTACGCCCTTTTGAAGTTTATATGATAGTAATCACACGAATGAGATTGTAATAAAATTTTGTAGTTTTAATTTTTTATATGGTTTATTGCGATTTTTTCATCACTTAGACTTTAGTGATCTGAATTTCGTCTTCCTCAGATTTCGCCTTCGATTTCGCTGCCCCTTTTCAATCACCGCCGCCCATGCAACTATCCTGATATTCATGACAGTTTTCTCCGGCCGGCTCAGTGTTTACCATTTTATCTTTGTTCTCGACTCACCAGCTGGTCATGTTTACACAACAAAACCAGCTGGCCTTCTGATGTTTACAGTCATCGTCATGGTTCTCGTGCTCCAACTGATCGTGTTCTCGTCTTAAGGTGAAGCGGCGTGTAACTCAAAGAATCATTAGAATCATCATTGATGTAATAGTAGTAGTGTCGCCTTTCCATGTATATTTTCAAAACAAACAAACAAAAAATATAACATTTGTGTTAAGCATATTTTTATGTAAACACATGAGAAATTTAGTAGATTGACGAGTATTGGATATCAAAATCATCTGTTCAATCGTACATATGAAAAGAAAACATTACAATTTAATGAAGGGCAACGGCATTTCTCGCGTAACTTTTCAAAACGTCCTAAGTAACAAATGTAAACAAATCGAGATTATCATTGCAAATCATTTGCGTTGCACCACTTAGCAGCACACTAGAACTCTCGTTCTGATATATTAACAATAAATTAATCTATTAAAAGCTTAACAAAATGACCAATGTTCAAAACTGCATCACTTTTAATCAATTGTTACATTGGACCTTTGATCAGAGAACCAACCACATGTCCTATGTAACATTTATTTATAAACACGATTCTAATGTTACATTGGACATTCCTGAATAAAGCTTTGGAATGGAGTTCAAAAGGTAGAATGATTTGTAGAAGCGTATCTGAGACACTACTTAGATGTATAGAATGCCATAATAACTGCTTCTCAATCATTTCAGTCGATATTTTCAGAGTCGCACTGCCTCGCAAAATTGAAAACGCTCAAGTGACAAAAAGAGAATGAGTTACACAAAACTGTATTTTGGTCTTTTTGCCAAACCATGTTTTACCGTTTCGCTGGATTGGATCAGCTGCAACTTCGCTTTTCATATTATTAGCGCATTGCGTGCATATAGGGGAATGATATTGAGCACAAGATTGAGCATCATGATGTCATTGTATCAATCTGATTCAGATGCTTGATCGATCAAGCATATAAATATGCTTCCCGGCAGCAACACGAGCAACGTACATGCGCGACTTGCTCACACATATTTTCAGAGCGATCAATCACCGAAGGGAGAAGCTGTATGTATTTGTTAGGCGTGGGCTCCTTTCTCAAGTTCCTAGAACAAGATGGACGGCGTCGTCATCGTCATCATTTCCCACCGCATTTTCTTGTTTTAACCGACGGCTGGTGCTGATTGCACCACCACGTCATGCAGTGGGAAACTCACACATGATCATGTGGGCGAAACCGTCATAAGAACGGGGGGAGAATTGAGGGAGAATCAGTGAGAGAGCAAAATGTCCTACATACAGCTCAACGTTTCCCCTCCTTCTGTTGTTACATAGGACACATAGACGGAGGGAAGAAGTGACGTCGTGGGATTGAATGAATCAAAACAAAGCACAGCTGGTGTCTCCGATTAGCACACCGCAACAAAATGTCGATATTTTCAGAGCCGCTCTGCCTCGCAATATTGAATACGTTCAAATAAATAACAAAAAGAGAACGAGGTACACAAAACTGTATTTTGGCACGGCAGCAACACGATCAACGTGCATGCGCGACTTGCGCACATATATTTGCAGAGTAATCATTCACCGAAGAGCGGAGAAGCTGTATGTATTTGTTTGGCATAAGTTTCCTACAACACAATCGACGGCGCCGTCATCGTCATCATTTCTCACCGCTATTTCTCGCGTAACTTTTCAAAACGTCCTAAGTAACAAATGTAAACAAATCGAGATTATCATTGCAAATCATTTGCGTTGCACCACTTAGCAGCACACTAGAACACTCGTTCTGATATATTAACAACAAATTAATCTATTCAAAGCTTAACAAAATGACCAATGTTCAAAACTGCATCGCTTTTAATCAATTGTTACATTGGACCTTTGATCAAAGAACCAACCACATGTCCTATGTAACATTTATGAATAAACACGATTCTAATGTTACATTGGACATTCCTGAATAAAGCTTTGGAATGGAGTTTAAAAGGTAGAATGATTTGAAGAAGCGTGTCTGAGACACTACTTAGATGCATAGAATGCCATAATAACTGAATCATTTCAGTCGATATTTTCAGAGTCGCACTGCCTCGCAAAATGAAAAACGCTCAAGTGACAAAAAGAGAATGAGTTACACAAAACTGTATTTTGGTCTTTTTGCCAAACCATGTTTTACCGTTTCGCTGGATTGGATCAGCTGCAACATCTCTTTTCATATTATTAGCGCATTGCGTGCATATAGGGGAATGATATTGAGCACAAGATTGCGCATCATGATGTCATTGCATCAATCTGATTCAGATGCATGGTCGATCAAGCATATAAATATGCTTCCCGGCAGCAACACGAGCAACGTACATGCGCGACTTGCTCACATATATTTACAGAGCGATCAATCACCGAAGAGAGGAGAAGCTGTATGTATTTGTTAGACGTGGGCTCCTTTCTCGAGTTCCTACAACAAGATGGACGGCGTCGTCATCGTTATCATTCCCCACCGCAATTTTTTGTTTGAACCGACGGCTGGTGCTGATTGCAACACAGCCGTCACCGCCACCACGTCATGCAGTGGGAAACTCTCACATGATCATGTGGGCGAAACCGTCATAAAAACGGCGGGAAAATTGAGGGAGAATCAGTGAGAGAGCAAAATGTCCTACATACAGCTTAACGTTTCCCCTCCTTCTGTTGTTACATAGGACACATAGACGGATGGAAAGAAGTGACGTCGTGGGATTGAATGAATCAAAACAAAGCACAGCTGGTGTCTCCGATTAGCACACCGCAACAAAATGTCGATTATCAGCGAATCGAGTGCATTTAGGGAAATGATATTCAGCATCATGATCTTATTGTATCAATCCGATTCAGATCCATGGTCGATGAATCATATACATATGCTTCACGGCAGCAACACGAGCAACGTGCATGCGCGACTTGCGCACATATATTTGCAGAGCAATCATTCACCGAAGAGCGGAGAAGCTGTATGTATTTGTTTGGCATTGGTTTCCTACAACACAATCGACGGCGCCGTCATCGTCATCATTTCCCACCGCTATTTCTTGTTTGCGCCGACGGCTGGTGCCGAATGCAACACAGTTGTCACCACCCGTCGTGCAGTGCGTAACTCACACACGAACAAGTGTGGGCGAAACCAGCATTGAAACGGGGGGAATATTGAGAGAGAAACAGTGAGAAAGCAAAAAGTCCCAAATACAGCTCAACGTTTCCCTCCTTCTGTTGTTACATAGGACACATAGACGGGGGGAAAAAGTGACGGCGTGGCATTGAATGAATCAAATTGTTGTTGTTAGTGAGAGACTTTAACCCGAAGGTCATTCGTCTCTTCTTCAAATGAATAAAAACAAAGCACAGCTGGTGCCTGCGATTATCACACCGCAACAAAATGAGCAGTTCAACTTGAATGTTGAAGCAGTTCAACGCACGTGGATACAAAATGAAATAAAATATGATTGTTGTGTGCTCAAATCAAAATATCCGATGTTACTATAACTGAAACAAAATGACAGAAATGAATGTCCAATGTAACAATTGTTGAAACAGAACGACCTATGTGATTTATCCTATGTACATATTTTTGGTCAAAACGTCCTATCTGATGTTTTTATAGATTTCAGTGTAATTTCCAAATAAATTGACAAAATTTCATTTCATACGTTGAACTCTATTACACTGCTTCCCTCTACAAGCAACACAGTGGGGAAAAATTGTTTCATTTTGATACAGTTTCAAAATATATTTTCACAACCTTCAAGCTCGATTTACTCGAAATGTGTGAATTGTTAGATAGGCCGTTTTGAAAAGTTACGCGAGATTTCTTGTTTGCGCCGACGGCTGGTGCCGAATGCAACACAGTCGTCACCACCCGTCGTGCAGTGGGTAACTCACACACGACAAGTGTGGGCGAAACCAGCATTGAAACGGGGGGAAGATGTAGAGAGAAACAGCGAGAAAGCAAAAAGTCCCATGTACAGCTCAACATTTCCCCTCCTTCTGTTGTTACATAGGACACATAGACGGAGGGGAAAAAGTGACGGCGTGGCATTGAATGAATCAAACTGTTGTTATTTGTGAGAGATTTTAACCCGAAGGTCATTCGTCCTTCTTCAAATGAATCAAAACAAAGCACAGCTGGTGCCTGCGATTATCACACTGCAACAAAATGAGCAGTTCAACTTGAATGTTGAGCGTTCAACGCACGTGATACAAAATGAAATAAAACATGCTTGCTGTTGCTCAAATCA
>NW_018734602.1:0-25592 GCF_002204515.2 Aedes aegypti
TACCGTGCACACTAGTGCACCATTCACCGTGCGTATAGTTTTCGTCATGATTTGATTTTGTATCTGAAACGTTGTTGATGCAGCAACTAAGGACTGTTCATTTTATAAAGTGGACACCTTGTGCATGCTGTATCTTTCTTATTAATCAATGAAATTTCAATCGGTTTTTTGCACATCGTTCGACTAGTATTGTACAATGTTGTGATAATAAAAATTCTCCAAAATAATTAAATTTCACACGAATATGGAACAACGATTAGATCGGTCGATTTGAGGTTGTCAAAATCAATGATTGTAAGAAATTGGCTGGAAAATTCGATAATTTATATTTTCTATTTTCAAAAAAGGCTTGTTCTTCGAAAGCATCATCAATCAGAAGCCTGATGGAAAAAATCAAGTTATTTCTGGAGCAACAATTTAACAGATATAATAAAATCAATTTTCCCGTATATTTTTAAAGATTTTTTTTTTAAATTTGATGGGAATTGATATGAGTAGAATGTTTTGTGTAAAAGTACGTCCTGACGGAAGTCCTAGTATAGTATTAATATGAAAAATTAGTAAGTCCCCACGTCACATTCAAATCACAACAGAAACACAATTGCTTTATTCTTAGAAGACCTATCAAAGTACATTGACAATCATCAAAATTGGCAACACTGCTGTAATAAAATCGATTTTATTTTCCACATATTATTTTTATAATATGTTATTCTGAGATTACCAATTGAAAAATTCGGAGAAAACTGTTTACAATTAGCTGTAGATCGATAAATATGCGTACATGATTTTAAAAGTATGAGACTTTTTAGTAAAACTACCATAAACAGTAAAATTTATACTTAAGACTGTGGTTTAATCTCACGATTAAGCTTTCGTTTATACTAATATAGTTTCTTTAGTAATCCGAACTAGTTTTGAACACGCTATTTACTGTTCTCTTTTGCTGGGAGTGAAAGGATAGTGTATCAGCAAATTTGGCCACAAATGGGTAAATCACTAAAGTAACCTAATGTCATAGTATGGTGGAATATAATTGATATTTTTAAAGCTTTACCTTTAGTAGAATAGTAAAGGATACAAAAATACAATTTGTTCATAAAATTAAGGATTTTTTTTTTGCGAAAAATAATGTTAAACTTTGACGGACAGCTTTTTTTAAGAGTTTTTGGAAAAACTATTTAGCTCTTCAACCAAAAGCATTTTCAAAGATTTTATATTTTTATAGCCATTTTAGAATAATAGGTCAATAGAAAACCGATTACGATTTTATCAATAAATAAAAAAGATATAGCATAAACAAAGTGTCCACTTTATGAAATGAAACAGTCCTTATGTTGCTAGTAGTGTGCGCACTCATTTTTAAGGGTACCGTCGTTGGGGGTGACAATGGGTCAAAAAGGGATGTGTACGAATTATTTATTGAATAACTATCGCAATTTAACTCCAATAAACTTCAAATTTGGTGTATATGTACTTTGATGGTACACTAACAACTGTTTCAAAACATTAAAGAAAAATATTTATTCACAGCGGCACCACAAGTGAATGAAAAATGACCCAATCTCACCCCATAGAGGGGGTGACATTGGGTCACTGTAATTGAAATAACTTGTTTTTGATAATATGGTTGCAAAACCATTCATAGCTGAAGAATATTGATGAAATACGATGCAAACAAGATGAAAAGATATCTAAGATGTTTCACAAGTATGATAAACCCACTTAAAAGAACGATTATACCAAAAAATTGAAAGAGCTATGAGAAAAAGTATGCAAACACAACATTCATCGTCAAGTTTACATAAATTTTCTATTTTTTTCCCTCGAATTGTCTTCAAAGTCTCAAATCCCCATTGCCATGAAGCCTATTCAGTTTCCCTAAAGGTGTACTGAAACAGTGATTATTTTAATTCTTCGCAAATAGTTAAATTTCGGAGCGACATTCCACGATCAATACATTTCAGGCAGATGTTGACGTCATAATCACGATATTTCAGTGTTCCAACTCATTTGTACTTCCAGGAGATGTTTCTATAATATGAAAACACTGATAAATAAATAATTAAAAAAAAAAACAATCCTTTTGATAACATTTTACGATGTTGCTGTGCACGAAACACAGTTGCTGGATTGAGAAGTTGTCAAAATGCGTTGCATTGTTATTCAATGTACGGAATCCTCAAGTAGACTAGTTTGATGTTTCAGAGATGCTGTATTTAGAAAGAATAAACACATCTTAACGAAAAAGAGAACTACCGGCACCGTAAAATGTTAAAAAAGTAGACTTGCAATTACATTAACTGTCGTTCTTGCTTGACCCAATCTCACCCCCATTTTTGATGTTTTAGACACCGTACCGAAAAAAATAATTTTTTTGTTGAAAAATCAAATAGATTCCGGAAAATACGTGTGAAGTTTGATGAAAAGACTTTAAACCTTCTACTAATATAGCGGTAGAGGTTAAAGTACATGCGTGATACTTTGCACAGGAGAAATTTAATGTTGTAAATTTTATCTAATTTCAACATACAAGTTTATTGAAATAGTACACAACTACTACTATTTTCAAAAATGTATATTGTGATGAATTATGTGTAATAATATGTTCCCTAACATATGAATTATTAATTTTAGTAATATCACCGATAATAGCTGAAATATTTCATAAATCATATTTTTCCGTTTTGACCCAATCTCACCCCCCAGACCCATTGTCACCCCCATCGACGGTATTCAAATCTTCATTTACAGTATGGTCCTTAAATTTGGCTAAATAGTTATTTTTTCATTAGAATCGTTTGACTATATTGTCCACACCATTCCATATTCAGTCAGAAACTAAATATGAAATAGTTTAATCATAAACATAACAATAAATCTAATATTACCCAATAATTACATGCCTTTTACACTAATGCACGGTAATGTATGGTTCCTACATATTGAAAAGGGTCCATTCACAGTGCATTCGAATTTCGACTGAAACGCAGCAAAAAATTCTAATTTGCATAAAATATCATTGCTCATACGATGAAATACATCCTACTAGTAGTATTCACAGTGAAAACTTGTTAGAATTATGAAACCGTTAAATATTACCGTTAAAATTAAAATTGTGAATTTTTTGCGTGAATTGCTACTAAGAGTGTTAAGAAATATCATTATTAAACAAAATTCACATGATTTTGACTACATAAACTAAGTTTTTCAAAATGCATTGTGACGAGAACTACTTTATTTCATCAGTTCTATATTATTTTGCTAACAAAACAATAATTGGTTCGATTTGTATGAATATTCTGTAGGAATCTGAATATGTGCACGGTGAATGGAGGTCACACGGTGACAAGTGACTTAACGGTACTTTCATTCGTATGAAACAGTTTAAACATCATTTTAAATATCAGTCATTTCCACTGACGATCATATTTAAAGAGACAGAGACAATTTACACCGTCTTTAGCTAAAGGCTGCACAGACTGAACAATCACCAACATAATTCAACGGACAACACGAAACACCCAGAAGCCCAGCAAAGAATGTTTAGTTTGACGAAAAGTTTCCTCCGACTGGAGCGGGAATCGAACCCACGCTTCGTGACACAATTCGCCTAAACGACTGATGCCGCTAACTACTCGGTCATGAAGTGCACGTCTTCTGTCAATGAAATAGTCAACTCACCCCCCTCCCCCAGGAACGCTAATAATGGCAACGTAAACATAGAAAAGCGAAGATACGTCAAGCGATGAAATATTATCCAATCCATCTCGGATTGTGAGCCGATGCCCGTTGCATCAGCTGTTTAGATGCGTCCATATGTTATCTTCTTCTTCTTGGCATTGACGTCCTCACTGGGGCAGAACCTGCTTCTCAGCTTAGTGTTCTTATGAGCACTTCCACAGTTATTAACTGAGAGCTTTCTATGCCAAAGTTGCCATTTTCGCATTCGTATATCGTGTGGCAGGTACGATGATACTCTATGCCCAGGGAAGTCCAGAAAATTTCCTTTACGAAAAGATCCTGGACCGACCGGGAATTGAACCCAGACACCTTCAGCATGGCTTTGCTTTGTAGCCGCGGACTCTAACCACTCGGCTAAGGAAGGCCGCCAATGTCCATATGTTATGTAACGCTTAAATTGCCATTTTTCATAATGGGTCATCTGTTTCCGTTCTTGTAAAAATAATTTCGAAGCACTGTTTAAATCGTAACGCTATGTTCTACCTCCTTGTTATGTATTTTCTGGACGAACCCTTGGATCCTTGTGTCCGCGTTTGGTCAATGAGTCGCACCCGCTATCTGATTCATGGCGACAGTATCTTGAAAGCGATTAGAGCTCTTCTCACCTCTTCCATATTCAGATTTTCCCGCGAATGCATCCTCGAACGGCCACTCTCATTCATCATTCTGCAAAACCACTTGCCTTGCCACTACTTGGGCGCTGATGTGCAACGAAAATGAACGGAATCATTTGCACTTTCTGCAGCGCAAATTAATCGATGTTTCAATTTACAATCCAGTTGTGGTGAGCAGTCATTTTCAGGCAAGAGTAATAAAATCATTCCCGCAATTTGATGGTGCTGAAAGGATTCTTGGATGTTACGTTTAACTTTTTTAATGTTAGTGTGCGGAATTTTACTCCCATTGCGTTTTGAAACATTCTAGTGCCTAATTATTAATGTTCTATAAGCAGTTTCACAGTTATTGAGCATTTCTTTGACAAAGTTGACTGTTATCGAAATGACTGTTATGTGAAATTGTAATTGGGTTAAGCTTTTTCTCTCACACGAAAGCACCCTTTCTGGTGTACAGTGCAGCCAACAAACAAAAAACATTAAATTTTTAATATAGTTCTGAACTCGTTTGCAACAATACATTATATTACACAAAATGTTCAGTGTTGAAACATTGAAGAAAATTTCACTATAAATATTCTAAGCTACTTTGTCGAATGAAATTGAAAACACAGAAACACCCAACTATAGAAATAAAAAGTAATGATTGTTATGGAAATCATTATTCATCCCAGCTGCCGGCTTGACTTAAATTCCAACTCCAACAAGGTATTGGATATTACAAAACAGATAAAGTCGATCTACATTTTCCGTTCAATGCATTGATGTTAGTTTAAAGCCGATCTATAATTTTACCTTGGACAAACCTACAATAAACAGTACCTTTATCTCACCGGAGCTTATACACTACCCACCATAAGTATAGAATCGTTTGCAATACTGAGTATTGCAGCACTTTTAAGTTTAGCATCACCCCAAAGTCTAGTGATAAAAGTTTTTTCAATAAAATAAAAAATCACGGGGGCTCAAAGACGTATTTTTAAGATGACCTCAAAAATACATTGATCTAGCACTTTAGAATCACGAGATAATATTAATTTAAATGATGCTAAACTTTTCAAGGTGCTGCAATATTCAGTATGAGTGTTGCAATACGCGATTCCATACTTATTACGGGTAGTGTATATTGGCGTTAGAAAGTTATATTGTTCAATGCAACAAACAGTAGCCTACAGTTTCCAGCATACACGAACGTATCCGAAACAAGCAACTGCAGCGGGCTTGCTCGTTAGTGCATGATAAATCCCTTCAAATGGCCATATTACAAGTTTCAATTTCATCTCGCATGCACTATTCATGTGCCGGGTTTTTCACCGACCAACGCTGGCGCGCAAGTGACAAGATCCCGCACATTTGCACATTCCGGACACCATCACGTCCATTATAGATGACAAATGATGAGTATCCCCGTGGAAAATGATGGCAGATATTTTGAATTTTGTTGTCAGCGCCTCCACGTCCTGCATTATTTGTCATTCCATCATGCAGCAAGCAGCATTTTGAAATCGGTTGACTTTTTGCATTCATGTTTTGATGAGCCGCATGTGGTTCTTGTTTTCAATTAGACTGAAACTACTCGCACCACATGTGACGTGTAACCCCGCCACCAACTGGTCCCACTCAGCTTCGTTTGTATGCATAGGATACATACTTCGTACGAATATAAATGGTGGATGTGTTTATTCGTCACCATTACCTCTCTTGGTTGCATAAGTTGCGTCTGATATTAGTGCATGATTTGTAGCAAATGTTACGTTTTGTCGATAACATGAAACCTCTTCTGAAAGTTATTTTCAATTGTAGCACATATTTGAAGTGTTATATGAGCTACAATTGATTCCTTCCTTCCACTGGTTCCTTAAAACCAAAGATGGTTAGAAGATTACAAAATGCACTTCGTAATAATGCTTTTCATTTAAAGATCAATACTGAATTGAAGTTCGACCAGAGCTAGGTTTTCTAATATTTGTTACTTAGTTACTTTTACCAATATGAGATCGCAGATATTGCTTTTAGAATCCCAAAAATACTTGTATATCAACAATTTATAGGCCTGTGTTATACTTGGCAGGTAACTTTTACATCCAGACTTAATAACAAATTTATTTGCAAATACCGAAATTATATACTTAAAATTGCAGAAAATTTAAAGCTAATTATATCTCTTTAATGAATGTTCGAATCCTCTGAGCAGAATCTCAAATAGAGAAACTCAAAAGTAGATGGAGTACCGTGTACCTTTAAAATCCGCTCCTAAATGCTTATCTTTGACAGATACGCGTATTTCGACTACCACTTGCAGTCTTCTTCAGTGTCAGTTACTCGTATCCCGGTAGTGTTGTTTTTAGGTTTCGAAAAAAATGTGTACCTAGTATTGTTATTTGATTAGTACATTCGACATTCTGCCTCACAGTGGAGTAATTTGATCCGACACTGGTTAAAATTAATTAAATGTTTCTGTTTAAACCTTTTCGAGGATGTCATGCTTAGTAAAAGCGTAGATGGCGCTTGGGTCACCGTAGAAATTTGCTTAAATTCTTTGCAACAGTATTTAGAGGTTTTTGTGTTTTTTTAAGAATATTTCCAGTACAGTGCCTTCGGATTGCGCAGCGAATAATCTTGAATTTTGACGCATGGTTAGAGTGATGAATTTGAATTTAAATAAAATTATGTAAACCTTTCAACGATGTACTATTTGAAAAAGTATCCTTTCATCAAAGTCGACAAGCAAACGTTTATGGTTGGTCGGAACTAGCGAAACTCAATAACCGTTAATGGATTTGATAAATGGGTAAAATTTCTTAAAAAGATTCAATAAAGTATTTAAGAATTAACGTGCCAGGTGGATGGCTCGGCAGTCTTATTTTAAAAAATCAAGCGAACGAAATATTTCAAATAAGACTGCCGAGCCAATCCCCCTGACACGTTAAAACGTATTCAGTCGTTAATTCACTTCACAGTAATATGATGGGCCAAAAAATGTGTAGAGCTGCTGTACAGTGGGGTAGTTGCACTTTTTATTTGGGTTAAATGTTTTACCCGTCCCTTTGATCTTTTTGAAGATGAGTTTCCGACTAATTTAATAGAGGGACATTCAGTGTTTGCGCTAAGAGTGTAGCACGCTAGTTCTGAACCAGAGATTATAAAATCGAATTTATTTCGGATTATTTTCTCGCTAGAGATTAGTATTGGTCTACGTTTTCATAATCAGATTTTTTTAAATATTCTATCGGTGAAAATTTGGATTTTGTTCCCATTTTGAAGCTATTTTTTCATACTAAAATCTATAGAAATCCCGTTTTTTGACCCAAATCTGCGCATATAAACTGTATGGACAAAATTTCAAACGATGAACTGTCTAAAACCTTCCGATTATAATAGTACGGACCGAATACTGATCTTAAGCGAGAAAAAAAAAACATTTTTTATAATCGGATGATTCATACATCTAGGATTTACTAATAGTGGTCTGAAGCATATGGAATTTTGCCGCACAGTGGTGTAATTGAACCTTATACTGGGCCCAATAATATTACAACGTATCCATATAGTATTTTGAGGATCATGTTTTAGCAAAATTGTTAAGGACGTTTATGGTCTCAAATAGTGATCTGAATATCATGGAATTCTGTCGCATAGAGGAGTTATTAGATCAGATTATTGAACGAAACTGTGAATACAGGGGCCTAGATAGCCGTAGCGGTAAAACGCGCAGCTATTTAGCATGACCATGTCTGAGGGTCTTGGGGTTCGAATCCCACTGGTCGAGATTTTTTCGTAAGGAAATTTTCTCGATTCCCAGGGCACAGAGTATCTTCGTACCTGCCACGACATATACACATGCAAAATGGTCAATTGGCAAAGAAAGCTCTCAGTTAATAATTTGAGAAGCAGGCTTTGTCCAGTTGGGACGTAACGCCAGAAGGAAGAGAAAAAGAAGAAAGGATGAATGTCAACATAGAAAAATGTCATGACAAGACATCCGTAAGATCTGAAAAATAAACAATGTGTGTCTAAGTTAGTTTTTACGAGATGACCATTTACACGGTTGCTCCAGATCCTTTTAAAGAGCTTTATACTGGGCACCTAAATCCATGATTTGGGTTACTAGCCATCGAGTTTATTCAAAAAATCAGAGCTACTTAATCAGATTTTAGTGAAAAACAAGAAAAAAAAACAGACATACTCACATCTCACAAAAAACAGGGCGGGGTTTCAGCGGGGGTGGCACCAACGCTGAAAGCTAGTTTAACTATTCCCTTCTACCAAGAGCCAAAAAATTTCGAAAATCGGTTGTAGCATTGCAGAGAACAAGCATTTTGAAATTAGTAGTTTCATTCTGAATATTTACAGTAAAATCGGGTGTAATTGATCAGGCGGGTGAAATTGATCATCGTATCACACGATTTTATTTATGCGTAACGGAGCACAATTATCAATGTAAGCTGCAGTAAATGAACGTTGTTGGTCGTAACTATTGTCGAATTGTGTGTTGTTAAGTTTTTTGCGTTAAAGAATGTTTATTACTTTGAAAATAATGTAAAGTTTCAAAATCATGCACGGCACGGTATTGACAAACACCTATAAACT
Source organism: Aedes aegypti (assembly GCF_002204515.2). NCBI lineage: Eukaryota > Metazoa > Arthropoda > Insecta > Diptera > Culicidae > Aedes > Aedes aegypti. Next base: position 8,949 of record NW_018734602.1, read on the forward strand.
TCAATTTCTAAGCAAGGATTTGAACATAGTATAAACCTGAAAGTTGTGAGGGATGCTTGAATAATATCCGCAAACAAAGATTTCATCACCAAACTCGTACCAATTAGCTCAAATGGTTGAAATAATTGAATTTCTGTTAGATATCATTGATTTCCTTAGGAAATTGCATACATTTAGGCGTTTTTCGCGTAATTCTTGAAAATTTAACTATTCGTATTTATAAAAAATATTGCATTGTTAAGATTTTGACAAGCATATTCGGATTCAGGAGCTCAAATTTATCATGTAGAGTCGTTTTGAAAACTAACAATGATGACATTGACAACTGATCAATTTCACCCCGAAATGAGATCCTCTGATTTTTTTTTATTTAAGAGATATTTGTTAACACTAAAATGACATTTGTTAGGAAATTTCGGTACATGAGTCGATGAGCTCACCTTCGTACTTGTTTTCCTGCATTTAGTTGTTTGACATTGTTAACGTTATAGAAAACAGACTAGAAACACAGTGAAAAATGATCAATTTCACCCGAAATTACGGTACGGTTAAAATTAACGTAACGCGACACCATAACTTTGCAGCTAGTATAAACTTTCGAAGAATGGTCCGATTTTAAATCTTTTTTTTTTATGGAAACACGTATCTTGACAAGTAGGAAGAGAATCCAAAATATTAGAATTCAAAAAGAAGTATTTATTTAACAATGTCAAATATTGGACAATTTTCGTAACGAGACACCATAAGAATGTGATTATATGAAAAAATACGTTTTCAAAAATCCAATAATTTGTTTGAAACAATTAAACCCGTACATAACAATATCATCTAATACCCTTCTAGTTAACGGATAAGACAGCCATATTACACTATATGAACTATGATACAGTACTTTTAAAAAATGTTGTTAAATGTCTCAATTAATCACCAATAAAATACATCATCTTTATATAACTTTTCAGGTATGTTTTTATGGTATTTTCAATCAAATTTAAGTTTTTTATACTCTTCAACATATTGTCTTTCATGTTCTGCATAGCTTTGGAAATATTTCAGAGTTTGAAATTTTAATATCTTGGCGTAGATGTGCGTGGAATGTGTCATATGTATGTCATCAAACTTCAAGAGTTGCTTGAGATAAATCGATCTATATTGTTTCACTTATGCTGGAATATATTGTTAAAAAGGTACAAAAAAAAAAGGTAAAAAAAGGTACCCCGTTTGGCAGAAAGTCTTTTGGCATAAGGCCGTTTGGCATAAAGTCGTTTGGAATAATGGTCGTTTGGCATAATGAATTATTTAGAATGAATATCTGCACTATTTGAAGTTTTTACCGAGATCAACACCAACGTGCCCATAGCAAAAATGGTATATACTTAACGTGGTGTTCGTTCAGAGATTTACCAAGCTCTGGATGTCAAAAAATGTTGTGACATTAGAGAACATAACTAAAAGCAACTCGTGTCGGGTCTGGTTAAAGATCTTTTCAGAATAATAATTTTCTATACATCTCAGAATATAGAGAATCATTTAACTTGTTGCAAATTGGCAAAGAAATGTAGCAGATTATAATGAAGGGAACGATCTAAGAACGTTTCGTTACCGATCAAGCTGTCCCAGTTTAGACGTGTCACTTGAGGAAATTAACTTGGTAAAAGAAGAGAAAATTTGTTTGCCAAATATTGAAAGCTCGAATTCAAAGATTTATTATTGCGGCATAATGCAAAAACAGCCTATATACAAGAGCAGATTATTTTTGTATAAGGCTTTAACGCAAAATAAAATCTGCTCACAGTATAACTAGAATTAACAATACATTTTTAAAAGAGAATATTTGTTGCAATATTTTTGAACGATTCATTACTTATTTTAATTTTGGAAGAGTATATAAAAATACCGTTTATTACCGAGAGTAGGGAAAATTTGTGATTCAAATAACATTGTTTCCAGCATATCTCGAAAGGAGATTATGTGTTTGTAAAAAATTAATAATAAATTATGTTGACGTATTTGCATGTTCTAAAGTAATGACAATTTGAACATCACGACATGCAAGAATTGATAAACCAGCAAAATATAAAAATGTCTAACATTTACCTCTACTTAATTTGATCTTATAACAGTATTAAGAGTATAAAGAACAGAATATTTTTAAGAGAAGGCAAAATTTATGAATAAAACAATAGAATATTGGACGTCGAAAACTATTACGGCATCATAAGAAGGAAATCAAACATTGTGTTCAGAATCATCGGAGTAAGTTCAGTATTCGATTCTCTTTTCGATGATAACTTGAGCAGATCAATGTCATCGATTGCCGCCCTTATACCAGTTGGAAACAAAAATGTCTAAAAAATACAGCCCCAAAGAACAGCCTATTTATAAAAAGGTGAAATTCATTTCAATTTTAAATCAACAGCTTTTACACTCTTTAATTATGGTTACATCATATTTAGAGAGAACATTCAATGTTTCAAAAAACGATAAATTTGTGCCAAATATATAAAAATCTTCAGTGCGAAAATTTATTCCAATAGCGCAACTCAAAAGAATGACTTACGTATGAAGGGAAAAAAAATCTGAATAAACAATGAAACACTATTGGCAATAATTGTCCTAATATGCTTTAGTTCATTCAAGAGCATAAGATTGTTGAAAAATTGCCTTTTTTGTATCAATTGACTACAAAATAAGCCTTACGTCGTCAGAGGGATTCAATAGAAGCGTAAAATGGATGTCATTTTAAGAAATTCTTGTAAAACGGCTTTATGATAAATGGCCATTATGCCAAACGACGTTATGCCAAACGACCTACCACCGATTAATAAACTTCAAAATTTATTGGTGTCAAGAGGCGTAAATCTCGGCGTTAATATGCTCCTGATTACTCCAGGGTATTTAAACAGCTTGACAATTTCGAGTGATGTCTTACAGAGCACCTGATCTATGTGGACTAAGGTTAAATTACTGTAGGGTGTTGATAAAACTTTAAATCTTCAATTAATGTTCTGCAGGGAATTAAGAAACCCTATATGAGACAAGATCAAATTACTCCAGGGCATTAGTACAGCTTGACAGTTAAGATTGATATCATACAGAGCGTTAGTATGCAGATGATCTGCGAAGGGTAAGGTTGAATTACTTCAGAGTCTTGATACAGCTTGGAATTTTCAATTGATACGGAGCGTTAAGATCTCACTTACATAAGGTAAGGTTTTATTACTCGAATGCGTTATTAAAGCTTGTTATTTTCAAAAGATATCCGTCAGGGCGTTAAAATGCACCTAGTCTACGTGAAATAAGGGCAAGTTACTTCAGGGCGTCGAAACAGCTTGGAATTTTTAATGAATTCATGGAGTTAAGATGCAGTTGATCTACATAAGATAAGATAAGGCAGGTGCCTTCCTTAGCCGAGCGGTTAGAGTCCACGGTTACAAAGCAAAGCCATGCTGACAGTGTCTGAATTCGACTCCCGGTCAGCCCAGGATCTTTTCGTAATAGAAATCCTTGATTTCTCTGGGCATAAAGTATCATCGTAACTGCCAGGGAGTTGATCCAATTTGATGTCACAAATGGCGTTTGGATGCATCTGATCTGCGTGGTTACTACAAGTTACAAGTTACTCCAGGGTGTTGATAACGTATGAAATTTTCACTTGATGTCCTTTAGGGCGTTAAGATGCAACTGATTAACTTTGGGCAGAATCAAAATACTCCAGGACGTTGATGCAGTTTGGATATTTTTACTGTTTTTTTCTATAGGGCGTAAAAATGCTCCGGATCTTGCAAAGATCTATGTGGTATAAAGCCAAATTACTCTACGGCTTCGATACAGCTCGATCGATTGATACCATACAGGGCGTTTAGCTGCATCTAATGTACGAGGAATAATGTCAATTTACTCCAGCGCCTTGATTCAATATACAATTTACAAACGATGCCCAACAGACCATTAAGATGTACCTGATTTACATAGGGTCAAAGTACTCCAGAGCGCTTATAGTTTGAAATTATTAAATGATATCCTACAGAGCATTGAAATGTAGCTGATATGTTTGAGACAAGGTCAAACCATCTTAGAACGTTGATACAGCTTGACAATTTCGATTGAATGACATACAGGGCGTTAAGTTGCATCTGATCTACATGAAATAAAGTCAAATTACTTCAGGTCGATGATAGAGCATGAATTTTCAATTGAAATCCTACATGAGCATGGAGCATGATTGACCGCCCCGCAGTTGCTACTCCGTGATTGCAAGAACAGCTGTACTTACACAGGGAAACACAGACGCTACTCGGGATTAGTATCACCTCAATGTGTAAATACTGGTGCTCTTATATTATAATAAACAATACCGGCGCCGGCTGCGTCCGAATGCAGGTCAATTTGGGAATGGGAAGGAAATGTTGACGTGTTACTTGCTTTACAGAAGCCGAAGGAGTCCCTCTGCACTTCCACAAGAAAACACTGGGAGTTTGGATATGGGAAAATGATTCGTTTTGGTAAACGATAAATATATAATTCGAAATGAATACGTGAGCATATTCACGAATGACCGCACTATCCAACCAGACACGATACTGATTTCGTTGCTCGCTCGAACCGGTTCAACCGTATCAAAACTCTACCGACCGCGTTTTTTTTTTTTTTTTTTTCAACCCGGCACACTTCGTTTTTTCTCACGCGCAATGCGCAACGCACAATGGATCCGGATTCCGTCGCTCGCCCACAAGGAGCATGCAACAGATTCAAACGAGTCCAACACTACTGGCGCGTTTTCAAATTTCAATTGAATCCTCAGGGCATTAAGAAAAATTTGAGATACACTTCTTAGTCGTCGACTAAGCGCGACTTAAGCAGGATGACAGGGCTGAGTGTACTAATAGTATACTGTAGTCTATAGTCTTTAACAGCCTAAACATTTTGACACTGAAAATTGAATGAGTAGGTATTTTATATTCCCAAATTTGAATCGAAAGTTCGGTCGCTAAAGAAATTGGCATATAGGTAAAAAAAGCGATTTTCTGACTAGAAGATATACCTTAGATTTCTTTTCAAAAGTTCATATATCATCAACGATACGGAGACACGTGATGTGACGTATGCATTCGCAAAGGCTTTCTTCAAGAGGTGATAATTCGTAGAGTACTGCCTTCAGGCAACTTCCGCTCCCAACGAAGCCTCTGCCGCTATGGTAGGCACATCCAGCTTTTATTCAATCAGACAGGTTTTCATTATAACGGGTTATTCTAGACAGGCAAACCGAAGCGAAAAAAAAAGTTGACGTGCTTTGACGGAATGAGTGATAACGATGCCAGAAAGAGGAAAGCAGGTTAAACGTTTTTTTTTTTCAACCGCACCGCCAGGATGATCTTTCCCGTTCGTTGCCATTTTGTCGTCACTGACATCAATTGAAAGCACTATGGCGTAGCATCCTAGCCGCAAGTAATTTAAATGAATTAAGCTGAAATTAAAAGGAAATAAAGAACCAAACGGAAGTGATGATGGTAAAAGGGCACAAAAATAATGGGAAGATACTTTTCTGCCATAAATGGATCGGATGGTTCAAGAGTGAGCCATGGAATGCGAAAAAAGCGTCAATTCTCCCGGCATTGAGTGTGGAGGGTGCACTTCAATCAGTGTAAAGAGCTGTGATAATAATCATGACAAATATAATTGAAGCATAGAGGGAAGGTACTATGGAATGGAGGCAGTCTATGGTGCCTCATTGTAGGCAAAAAGGTGGGTTCATTGGATTTTCCCATATATGTAAGGTAAATAAGAAGCATCAAACTTAAAGTTTAGTTTACTGTTAGTGTCAACTGTTTGTTTAAAACTCATTTGATTAATCAGCCTTAAATTCTTTTTATAGTTAGTATTATTCAAGTTTCGCTTTCTTGGAAGTAAACTAAATATACTTAAACCCGACTTTCGAAATGAACAACTTGCACAGCAATTTAAATAATTGTCCATCATCTATTTTACTCGAAAAGTGTTGTTAATTACCAAATATCATTGCACCTTAAACGAAGAGTTGAACAAAATGGAAATTTGCTAAACATTCCATTTTTCTATTTTGCTGTAAATTCGGAATTTTGAACTTTTCCTAGAATAATTGTGCATCAGTAAACTGAATTTTGGAGTTTTCAAACGATCCTTATACTTATACTTTATATTACTCATTTTCTTCTTTTAAAAAAAATCTCCATTTTTAAAATTTCGAATCCATGAATAAGCAAAATAAGATTAAATAAAATCAAGTGGGGCCCAGATACCCGGAACGGTAAACGTGCAGCTTTGCAGCAATCCACCGGTCAAGGATCTTTACCTAATGGATATTTTTTTCGACGTCCAAGTATAGAGTATCTTCTTACTAGCGTGCCTATAAATAACAGAGACGTCATGTTCCAATTTTGACAACTCTTCCCTTTGCGGGGCCTTCCTTAGCCGAGTAGATAGAGCCCGCGGATCTTTTCGTAATGGAAATTTCCTTGACTTTCCTGGGCATAGGGTATCGTCGTACTTGCCGAATACGAAAATGACAAGTTTGGCAAAGAAGTTCTCAGTTAATAACTGTGAATAGTGCTTATAAAAAACACTAAGCTGTAAAGCAGGCTCTGTCCCAGTAGAAACGTAATAAATTCACTTGTTTGAATGGCGTCCGCATCCCAAAACAACAGACTTCCAGGAAGACTTGTTCAACTCTTTTAGCACCACTCTATCTGTAATTTTGATCAACAAAAGTATGAAACTAATCGGAAAGCTTCAATAATTAATTGCCAAAACATAGAACTGTCACTATTAGAATATGACTCCAGTTCATAATACAAACTTTTCGCCTTGTCACCAACTCCATTACCTCCAAGTACTATTACCGTTGATTGTCTCACTCTTAAGTCGTATTCACGGTGCGCTTCGTTCCCAAAAACATTCAGACACATCGCCACGGATCGCATTTCCAACGCCAAAGAAGAAAACTTTTCCGTTTTCCGCCACTTAATAGACTCGATTCTGCTTTTAATGGAGTTAAATTTCAAGCTTCTGATCCAGTTTGACTCACTGGCACTGGTAACGCTCATTCACTGTACATGGAACTGGCCAAATTAGAGTGCTTTATTGAAGATGATATATTTTAATTTCCAAAATATGTAATGATTTTCATAGAAGTTGGTGTTAAATATGCGTTATTCATTTCCATTAAATTTATTCATGCACTACTACCTCATCGCTCAGGAACTTTTCTGTACTATATTTTTTAAAGCTGCATACAAAAACGGAACAGTTATGGTCAGATGCTTTCAGAATCTACTAAAATACTTCAGAAAAAACAATAATCGGAAATACTCAAAATAAAAAATGTCTTTCAAATCAAGCCTATTAATATTTCGTATGTCTATTGCCCGGACGATGTTATAAGGGTTCGCTCACGTTATGCAATTGGGGAGGGATGAGGTCTTCTACAGTGTTACGGCCCATGCAAGAAAAATATCTTACAAAGGCTTTTACGTGGGGAAGAAGGGGGACTAATGGGGTTCATCACAGTGGAAACAGCTGAAATTGCGGTGGGAGGAGAGTATATGGCAGCGTCTTATAGTACCTGACTGTGTGTTATCGAACTTGAAAGAATCTCCGACCTTTTCTCACTAGAAGAAAATATTAAAAAATCATTCATTTCTAAAAAGTTTAAAAAGTTCATTTTAGTTTTTTATTTTCCTTTCCCAAATATAGGTCTATAGAAAAAAAATAGTTACACAAGTTTGGATGAAAGTGTCGCAAATAAATAATTATAATAGAAACGAATATTGACGAATTAATACAGCTTAAAAATCAATTTGAAACATCTTAAACACGAATGAATTATCTTGTTTTTGCCAACTATGGAAGGATAACAACAGGGTTACGATGATCATATTTGCAGCAAAGGTCGTCATGTGACTCATATCTCGAAAGAGGCGATTTCAAAGGTAAGAATTTATATTTTTACAACTATTAAATGCAGAGGAAATGAATCACAGAAAAATTGACCATCCTGTAAAATTTGAGTGTTCAGAATACGAGTCATTTTCAGAATTTAAGATAAAAAGACACACGTCATTGATAAATGTTCTATTTTTCCCACGATTTGTGAGTATACTTCTATCTCAAACTCCGAGCAGGTTACATATTCAGAACACTTGACTCTTTATAGCGATGCTTTGAGAAACACCTAAACTTCAATTCTTCTATGATTCATGTCCTCTGCCTTTAAAAGTTGTAAAAATATTAATACGTACGCAGAGCTGTAGCGTGGGGGCATTCTAAGCCGAGTGGCTCGAGTCCACGGCTACAAAGCAAAGTCATGCTGAAGGTGTCTGGGTTCGATTCCCGGTCAGTCCAGGATCTTTTCGTAATGGAAATTTCCTTGACTTCCTTAGGCATAGAGGATAATCGTGGCAAAGAAAGCTTTGAGGTAATAACTGTGGAAGTGCTCATAAGAACACTAAGCTGAGAAGCAGCTCTGTCCAGTGAGGACGTAATGCCAAGAAGAAGATGCCGTAGCGTGGCTTCACGGCATGCTTGGAGAACCTTCCTTTGGGCGCCCCTAAATCAATTTTATTTTAATGATGCTACTCAAACTGTAGTTTATGCTTACCAACGGTGTTCATAATACATTACTGAATAATTACAGTAAAAGTGGATTTCAGTGGGAAATACCCCCACAAATGTCGAATTGATGTTATGAATAAAAACATCAATATAGCTCTAGAGGGGCCCTGTCCCACTTTAAATCAACTTTGATTGTGCACAGTTCAAAATGGTCCATAGAGTTGCATCAAACAGTTTTCTAATTCGTTTCACGCTAGAAATTCTTTTGTGTAAATTTAAATGAAATGTACTATGCCCACACAGTTACGGATCACTTTGGCGTTCAACATCGGATAACTTGCTAAAACATAAACATTGACTTGATACATATTTTTCCATGTTATACTATTTGTCTTCAACCATTTGTAATGTTGAGCACAACATTCCACCGCTAAATAACGGTGTATTTGACAAATGTTTAGTTGGTACCACACAGCTATCATTATATGGTCGTTTTCTGTAAGAAGTGCCGTCAGCATTCATAAGCTCCCACAGGTGATAAAATTCAAATGTTTTAGCATAAAACATGCTGGTTCGCTTCGATTTAGTATGAATTCGTCTTTGGAAAACATTTTTCTTGATTGTTGATTCTAAATACCGAATATTAGTACTTCTAACTAGTGATCCATTATATGGACCAGGAAATGATTATTTATCGCGGTTATGGATCATTTCCGAAGAATGTAAATTTCTGCCATTTTAAGCATGGGATTCGACATTTTCAGACAATAGCACTAAAAATAAAACTTATAAAACATCAAGGTTTGTAAATTTCATTTTTTAGCAGACAAAAATGGGTGGAAAACTTGGTGTGGAGCGAAAACAGTTCATGAACTTGTTTTGTATTGTTTTTACGTAAAGGTATGGAACAACATTTTGATTTAAATGCCGAACACCGTGTTCATTCTGTCTCATATTCCGAACACCTTGATTCAAACTCCGAACAGCACGAATAAATCGTGTTCAAATGAATAATTTTGCAAATGAATTTATCTGAGCTTGTTCTACTGGTCTCGAACTAAAAAATTATCACTACTCCTGAGGTATAAAATAGATTGGAAAACGTTTAAATTGAATTGCAATTGACTGCCATTTCCTTGTAATTTGATGACATATTTCAGTGAAACATTTCAAACCAAATCGCCATACAAAAGACGAGTGTTCGGAATATGAGTCTGTTCGGAATTTGAGACAAAACGGTAGTTATCTAACAAAAAATTCAGGCTGGTCAAAACTTTGTTTATTTGAATTTTTATTCAATTGGTTTCAGCCAATTTTCACAGTAGTTGATAACCCTCCGACTGTTTTCTTCCAGAAATCCTTCCCGGATCACCACCGAAGACCGACGAACAATACTGATACTACCGTTTTGTCTCAAATTCCGAACAGACTCATATTCCGAACACTCGGTTTTTGTATGGCGATTTGGATGAAATGTTTCACTGAAATATGTCATCAAACTACAAGGAAATGGCAGTCAATTACAATCCGATTTAAACTCTTCTAATCTATTCTAAATCTCTAGGGTTGTGATGATCCTCTAGTTCGAGACCAGTTAAACTAGCTCAGAATTATTTATTTGCGAAATTATTCATTTGAAGACGATTTAATCGTGCTGTTCGGAATTTGAGTCAAGGTGTTCGGAATATGAGACAGAATGAACACAGTGTTCGGCATTTGAATCAAAATGGTGTTCCATAGCGTTTTGTTTCAAATTCCGAACAGACTCATATTCCGAACATTCGGTTTTTGTATGACAATGTGGCTGAAATGTTTCGCTGAAATATGTCATCAAATTAAAAGAAAATGGCAGTCAATTGCAATGCAATTTTAACGTCTTCCAATCCATTTTGTACCTCTGGAGTAGTGATGATTCTCTAGTTTGAGATCAGCAGAACTAGCTCAGATAAATTTATTTGCGAAAATTTCATTTGAATATGATTTATTCTTGTTGTTCGGAATTTGAATCAAGATGTTCGGAATATGAGACAGAATGAACACAGTGTTCTGCATTTGGATCAAAATGGTGCTCCATACTTTAACGTTAAAATAATACTAAATAAGCTAAAATAAACAATTTTATCGGCACACCCAACAGCTAACAGTTAGACTTAGCGAATAAATCGAAATTTTCACAAAGATCAGCTAATTTATGCCTATCAGATGCATTTGAAGTCACTGCTGGCCTTAAGTGTTCGGAATATGAGTCAAAACGGTACTTTTACGTGTAAACAATACAAAAACGTGAAAATAAACAATTTTATCGGCAAACCCAACAGCTAAAGTTAGACTTTGCGAAGAAATTGAAATTTTCATAAATATCAGCTAATTAATGGCTACCAGATGCATTTGAAGTCACTGTTGGCCTTAAGTGTTCGGAATATGAGTCAAAACGGTATAAGAACTTGTCATTCAATTTATTTTCAAAATAGTAACGACCACTTCTGAACAATTTCCCACATCCTATCAAATTATTCCAAGTTTGTATTTGTCGAAAATCGTAAACAGCACGGTTTTAATTCATCAGAATATTTAAATGCAGAACGCCTCTTACAACTAGAACCGAATTCGATGGCAAATGATGGGAGTCGATGCGCTTTTGGTTAAGAATGTAAATACATATTCCTTAGACTCAGAAACAGGGTTGGAAAAAATCTGAAATTCACTCTACAGTAGTCAAACAAAGCCAATCACAGTCAGCGAAGGCAGTGAAACTCACGCCCATCGCTGCTGTAGGCAAAAAGCCTTGAAAATTGCAAAAGCACCCGTTGCTAAGGGCAACCCAAAATTACTGTATAAAAATGTTCTATTTCCCGCATTTAGAGCCTTCAATGACACTAACGATTTAGAGAAATTCCTGTACCCAATATACCGTTTTGTCTCAAATTCCGAATACTCGGTTTTTGTATGGCGACTTGGTTGAAATGTTTCGCTGAAATATGTCATCAAATCACTACGAAATGGCTGTCAATTGCAATTAAATTTTAACGTTTTCAAATCTATTTTATAGCTCTGGAGTAGTGATGATTCTCTAGTTCAAGACCAGCAGAACTAGCTCAGATAAATTTATTTGCGAAATTATTCATTTGATTAAGATTTATTCATGCTGTTCGGAATTTGAGTCAAGGTGTTCGGAATATGAGAATGAAACAGAATGAACACAGTGTTCGGTATTTGAATCAAAATGTTGTTTCATATTTTAACGTAAAAACAATAGTAAACAAGCCTAAATAAACATTTTTTTCGGTACACCCAACAGCTAAGGGTTAGACTTTGTGAAGAAATTTAAATTTTCACAAATATCACCTAATTTATGCCTATCAGAAGCATTTGAAGTCACTGCTGACCTTAAGTGTTCGGAATATGAGTCAAAACGGTAGGCTACTTGATGAGATTCACCATTTTAAACTACTGTAGTGAGAGAGCCACGTGATTTTCGCGAAATTCAAGCCTACTACTATTACTATTCCCAGCACTGCTCAGAAACAACATTTTGTCACCAAATGGTACTTTCGTTCCTCTCTGTGACGAAAAATGTTCAGAAATAACACTACCTCTTTTGTTCAAAACTACTCTTTCGACCTCCATGTATCTTTTCCCCAGCCATTTTCTAAAAAAAACTCGCTGATCTAGGGACAATTCTACTCTTATCAACGTGTCCCAATCGTTTTTCATCCTTGACATACCGTTTTGATTCATATTACGAACACTTAAGGCCTCAGTGAAGTATAACTCATCAGAAAGCATATTAAATGAATCATTCTGTATGATTCCTCCGCATTATCGATCCTTCAAAACAATTAGCTTTCGAATGGTGGATGAAGATTTTGATTCCGCAACATGAATAATTTAAAATAAATAGAAATGTGTGGACTTTTCATGATTCTTATTCCGGACGCACCCTTACTTTTGTCTCATATTCTGGACACTTTGATTCGAATTACGGACAGCTCATGAAAATCATAGATAGAAAAGTCAAATAATTATTTGATATCTGTAAACCACTAGAAAAGCGTCTAAGGCAGCTGAGCAATAAAAATTTTCATAGATATCTATGGAAAATGTTGACTAAAACGAGCCTCAAAAGTGGGAACTTTTGAACGGCAAAAATTGAAACATTTCGTGTGAAATGTTTCCCATACAAAGAACAATGTCCGTAATTTGAAGCAGTCCGTAATATGAATAAAAACGGTATTTGGTTTCGATGTTTTTTTGCTTGTAAATAATGGCAGTTGCTATGATAACCGACGCATTCTTGGATCGATTGACTTTTGACTCTCAACAACTTGAAATATTTCCTACGCAGTTTACGAAATTTTGTGAAATACTTAAGATACCCAGATTATTACGATTTATGCCGTTAATTGAATACCCCTACTATATTTGTATGAACGAGAGCTAAATCGTGAGTTTAAACCGCAGTCGTAAGTATAAATTTTACTCTCTCCCAATATTTCAATTGGCAATCTCAGAATAATATATTATTAAACTAATATGTGGAAAATAAAATCGATTTCATTACAGCAGTGTTGCCAGTTTTGATTATTGTTAATGTACTTTAAATGTCTTCTAAAAATAAAGCACTTGTTTTTCTATTGTGCTTTATATGTGCCGTGAGGACTGAATAAGTAACTCTATGATTACGCCTTCATTTAATTTTTGTAATTATTACTATATTAGCACTTCCGTAAGTACGTACTTTAAATAAATAAATTTGGCTCATATCAGTTTCCTTCAAATTTAAAATATGTTTCTCTAAAATATTGGAAAAAGGATTTTCATGTATCTGAAAAATTGTTGCTCCAAAAATAACTTGAATTTTTCCATCAGGCTTCTGATTTATGATGCTTCCGAAGAACCAGCCTTTTTTCAAATAAAAAACATAGATTTTCGAATTTCCAGCCAATTTCCAACAATCATTGATTTTGATAGCTCCAAATATCGACCGTTCTAAACGTTTTTCCATATTTGTGTGGAATTTAATTATTTTGTAGATTTTTTAATATCTCAACATTGTACGATTCGAACGATGTACAGAAAACCGATTGAAATTTCATCGATAAATCAAAAAGATACAGCACACGCAAGGTTTTCATTTTATAAAATGAACAGTCCTTAGTTACTTGCTATTGAAGTTCATTTTTAAAATACTAGGACGACTACTGCATTAAATAATCGCAGTGTTTGGATTTTGATCCGTATAAGCCGATCGAACTATATTCAGAGAGTGTAACAGTTCGTGAACCATAACAGTTAGCGGTGCATCGCAATCGGAGAGCCCTATGAATGTTAATATCCACTCTCTCGTTTGGTACGTGCTGAGAGAGCATTTAAGAGTAGCAACTTTCACAGACTACAACGGTATCGAGCCATTCGGGTGATCTATGTTTTGCATAAAATTGGTAATAACTATCTTATTTTATGGTAGTGCAAACATAGCATAGAGAATGGAATATATGCACCTCTGTTTCTTGATCGGAATGAAGATGTGTCAGCGTATTTGACAAGTGTTGACAACAGAGTGATCGGCGCCCGTTTTAGTGTTTAGTGGGTGGTGTGTGTCTACCTTTTTTCTTTTGTGACTCGTTATCTTCCACGAACAATAAATGGCATGCATGCGTGTTGTGTGAATACAGACAGATAAATGGGATGATATTATGGCTCGTGTGTCAATAATCGTTAAATTTACCAAAGCCTGAATGAAAGAAATCGAAATTTTCAAAAAATACCATGTTGAGACTTAAGTATTTACATATTTAAAATACATTAAAATATTTGGTAAAAATCATTATAAAGTGAACAGGATAGTTCTTCTTGAGAACTGTTGAATATTATGTAAAAGATGTTTTGAATATACTCATAAGAAATTTATTGTTTATGAGAAATATCTAAATAAAATAGCATAAAAGAAATTATGTTTTAAATCGCTTGACCATTTTGATAAATACAATGTGCGAACTATATTTTCATTTGTTAAAAAAATGAAGAGGCTTTTTTTGAAATTTTATAATGATTTTCCAATAAATGGAAGTGCATTCGTCATTGTTCATTCAATCATTCATTATTTTTTGGTATAACATTGTTATCACAATAACCTGCGTAAAAAATTCCACGCCATACTCTTCGGTTCACAGCTGTCTCCCTCCATCCTCGGCTGCGGCCCATACTCGCCAGATCTTGCAACACCTCCTGGTCAGCCCACCGTGCTCGCTGTGCTCCGCGCCTTATTGTACGTGCCGGATCGGAAGCGAACACCATTTTTGCGGGGTTGTTGTCCGGCATTCTTACGACATGCCTCGCCCAACGCATTCTTCAAGCTTTCGCTACCTTCAGGATGCTAGGTTCGCCGAAGAGAGCAGCGAGCTCATGGTTCATCCTTCGCCGCCACACACCGTTTTCGTGCACACCGCCAAAGATCGTCCTTTTTGTCCGCCGTCAGCAAGGATCCGAGGTAAATGAATTCATCTACCACCTCGAAGTTATACCCTTCAATCGTAACGCTGACTCCTAGGCGAGCCCTGTCGCGTTCGGTTCCACCCACCAGCATGTACTTTGTTTTCGACGAATTCACCACCACGTTCCACGTACCGAACAATGTTCTCACCTTCAACGTTGATAGCTGCTTTTATTGTACTCCAGCAGTCCTAGAGAGGGGTTTCGACGAGCGATTCCTCTTCCGGCAACGTTTGCTCGGCTGCTTCAGTCGCTCAAGGTCATTGCGAGGCGGGCGTTGGTACCGTAGGTAGGAGGAGAGTTTTGGGCGCAGTTTTACCATTACCAGGTAGTGGTTGTAATCGATGTTACCACCACGATGGGTCCTGACGTCGATAATGTCGGAGAAGTGCCGTCCATCAATCAAAACGTGGTCAGTTTGCAATTCCGTTTGCTGTGGTGATCTCCAGGTATATCGGTTCGAAAGGCTTTGTTGGAAATAGGTGCAATGAATGGCCATATTCTTGGGGGTGGCGAAACCAATTAGTCGTAAGCCGTTTTTGTTCGTCAGCCGGTGGACGCTGAACTTTTTAATCGTTGGTTTGAACTCTTATGATGATCTTGATATCGTGGCTTGGACAGCGATCGTGTTCACGTTCAAGCTGCTCGTAAAATGTATATTTATCATCATCAGTGCTTCCGTAGTGTGGGCTGTGCACGTTGATTGTATTGTATTGATCGTCAACCTGCACATTCTTTCATTGATCGGCCACCACCCGAACACGCATTTTTGCATTACGTCCATCACGATGAAACCTGTTCCCAGCTTGTGTGTGCCCAGCTCTGGTAGATGGTATGATTACCTCTAAACGTTCGCAACCAAACCTCCTGCAGCGCTACGATGTCGAACTTGCGATCCTTCAATGCATCGGAGAGTATGCAGGTGCTTCTGATAAAGTTGAGGGATTTACAGTACCACGTACCGAGTTTCCAATCGTTAGTTCTTTCTCGTCGCATTGGATTATGCCGATTGTTTTAGTCCGTATTCTTCTGTTGACGTTCCTGTGCTTGTTATTTTTTACGGCTGGCTTGCAGGGCCTGACACCAACCCCTTAGATTTCCGGGGGACCATTCCCCCTAAATGTTCGGAGGACCAGTTTAGTTTAGAGTCCTTCTCTGGTAGTCGGACAATAATCAGCAGCCCCTGACCTGGTAAACAGACGCTGCACACTAGAGTAATTTGGGTGAATCATGGCCAAAATTTTTTTTTTACCCTATATGATCTGCTCATACTTTAGTATTGACTAAAACTGTTATAACTCAATTAGAATTATTGTTGATCCGTTTCAGGACAATTATCCACATATCAGTGAGTATTCGTATTGAAAAAAAAAAAATACCGTTGAAGACAAACAGATTTTGAGTTGATTTCTGATGACCAATCGTTTGAATATTCTAGCAACAGATGGAAAATAGATTTGTACGTCATATTGTATATGGGATTTTTTTTTATTATCGGACAATTTGGGCCGGAGGTTCTCCGATTTGCATGAAATTTTCACCAGAGGTAGAGCTCGTGGATAC
>NW_018734603.1:0-28386 GCF_002204515.2 Aedes aegypti
GGAAAAACATAAGACGATCACGGTGTGCTGGAACACACATATTATCGAACTTGCATGAACCTCCGATATTTTTTCACTAAAAGTTAGCCTTGATAGTAAAAAAAAACTTGCGGAATATTAAAAAATCTTTCATCGGCAAAAAATTGAAAAAAGTCGATTTTTGTATTTTACCCATATATGAGTTCATAGGAGAATATTAGAATTACACTAATGTTGATGCATTGCAATAGCTCTAAGATAGAGCTCTAATTTGATATACCTTGAACACGAATTGATTACGTTTCAAATTAAGCATAATTTCTACCTACATTCACACAATGTGACCAGCCCATGGTGGTATGCCGTTTATAAACGACATCGCATTTTTACATAAATTTATTAAGGTAAACATACTACAACTTATCAAATTTCCATCAATGTTTCCAATTCTACTGAATAATTGAAATCATTGGAGTTTGTTATTGGACATGAAGCTTTATTAAGATAGCAGACAATTATATAATTATATACAGCTATTAAAATAAATAGCCATACAATTATATAGAGCAATGTACTGTTACGATTTTGTATGGTATTTTCACTCTAGCTGGTCTTGGTATTCACATTTGTTTAGATTGAAAGATGGAGGAAGATTTTACGCAAACCTGTATACGGTGTGTCTACATCCAAAACTAGAATGCATACAAATATTGTAAAATGTCGTAACATATACAAGGTTTATACAGAAAATGCAAGATGTGAAAATAAAAAAAAAAATCTATGATAGTCTTATATTTCTTGTATGAGTAACAATATTGTATAATATTTGTAACGTTTACATGCAGAATTCTTTTGAAATCTTGCAGCCGCGGTTTGGGTGCGTTTGCTAAAACTTCACATCATTAACGTATCCTTAGTTACATTCACATACTTAAAACTAAATACATACCATAAAACGGGGTAACTTAGATAGTGTTTTGAGAGAAAATCTAAATATTTTATCTTTTATTTATAAAACAAGCACTGGTATGTGAGTTATCGATTGTACATGAAAGATTGCATAACGGTTTGATGAGTAGATAAGCACATGCAAATCCACAACAAACAATTGCTTCACATCATCACAGTTTGAATTGGATTGGAGAATGTTAATAGAGACACTGGATTAGATTTTATAAATTAAAATACAAAATTTATTGAACAAAAAACACCTTTAAAAGTGTTTTCAGTCAAAACAAACATGACAAACACCATTATAAGATGATAATAATGGGTATAAAATTATATATCTTAATAGATATCTGTCGATAATCATGTTTCGACATTGAATTCACCATAAATCAATCTTTTTTGGAACATGAATAAGTATAAATCGAATGAAATGAATTTGTGACTTTGATTACAAAAATGATTCCGAATTGTAAAACTGTTTTTGGTTATGAGGTTTGATACCGGATTCATGTTCTACTATAGCTAGGCCATCAAGCATACGTACCGAACTTTTTATAGTTTCATGAAATAGTGATAGTAAAACATATTGTTTGTGACCGTTTTGAAAGTGCTAATATCTCATCATTTTTTAATATTCGAATATAAAGCCTCAAATACTCTCGATTGGTACGAAAACAGCTCCGAGATGAAGTGTCACACTGATACTTACTTTCGCATTCGTTTGAATAACATAATTTTTGTTATTTCTTTTAGTACGTCGCGGAACCCGCACTATCACAGTTACCCGCATTATCAAAGATACCTCATTTTACGATACTAAAATGTATGTGTCTATGTTGGATATTGAAATTGTTGTGTCTATTGCCCTCCATAAGTGCGAAGTCGTGAATAAAAGTGCGGGATTACGTCGGATCGATTTGTTATCTTCGCCACATTTATTATTCATCTTATGACAAATAATTGGAGTGATGACGTAATGTCGATCCGAAGTAATCCAGCCCTTTTATTCAAAACCAGGCACATCAAACCCCAAATATAATGTGCGTATTGCATATGAGTAGATTAGTGACTGCACAAAACTTGTATCACGATGAGTTTGAGACCACATTAAGGCTATATAAGCCATTTACTCATGTTATAGCGCACCCTCTTTCAAGACTTTTGCGCGTATAAGCACACGAATGTAGCCTATACTGCCGTGTGTATCCATTTCTAGGAATTCCTATTCTGATAAGAAACTATGCCTTAGTGAAAAAATATCTAAATCCTAAATAGTCTTTGGAAAATTGTTCAAAGTAATCCCTGAGAAAATTACTAAAGGTAGTAATGTTGAAGTGATCAAGGATTTCCTGAAGCATATTCTTTAAAGCATCTTTGAAAAATTACTAAATTAATTGGTAGAGAAATTTCTTGAAGAATTTCTGAAGAGAATCCAGTATTAGTTTCTGATACTACTGTAGATTAAATCCCGGAGATACCACTAGGATAATTCCTGAAGCTGTTATTGAGAAATATGAGAAGAAATTTTGCATCATAATTATCTGCAATCAAGATTAGGAGAAAAAAGCTTTGAAAACCATTTTGGTTAAAATAGAGATTTGAGAGCTTTCATCAAAAATAAACTTTTTAGAGACTTGCATAAAAATAAAGACCAATTCTCTAAAAAGAAACCTGCTACCGGCCCTAGATATGGTATTGCTAAACTCAAATAGCGGCACAGCCGCATTTTTACGATAGAAGAGAACTTTCTTGCAAATAATGGTTGCTCTGAATTTTGACGCTTAAATCCTTTGTCGTGAACTCATACCATGAATTACTGCCTCAAAATAATTTCCCTGATTGTGATCGAAATTCCCTGAGAATTCCAGGTTTTTTCCAGGTTGCATAAAATTCCCTGATAATTCCAGGTTTTCCAGGTTTTTCCAGGTAGTAGACACCCTGCTAAAAGTTAGTGGAGTTCAGGGGCCCAGATAGCCGTAGCGATTCAGCAAGACCAAGCTCAAAGTCGTGCGTTTGAATCGTACCGGTCGAGGATCTTTTCGTAAAGAAAATTTTCTCGAGTTCCCTGGGCATAGTATCTTCATACATGCCATACAAAATACACATTAAAAATGATCAATTGGCAGAGAAGCTCTCAGTTAACATCTGTGGAAGTGTATTTGACAACAGTCAGCTGAGAAGTTACTATTTCCAAAGGAATAGTGAAACTTGGTGCAAATTCCTAGAGGCTCCAGAAAAATCTTCAGAGATTCGTACGTGATTATTTCACAGGATATCCAGGAGTTTCTTGACAGGTTCCTTCGGGAAAAGTTTCAGGAATTCTTGTGGTGGCATCTCCTATAATTTATTTTCTTATGGATGTCTCATGAGTTGCTTCAAAATTCCTATAGGGATTATTCAGAAAATCTATAATGAACTTATCCAATAATTTCTTAATAAATTTAACCAGGCATCCCTCATTAAGTTCCTCCAGTCTAATTTTTTTCCTCATTCTGGAATTTCTTCTGCAGTCTATCCAAAAACAGTCACTATTTTCCACGAGTTTTTTAAAAGTGCGCAAGGTAGGCCCTATGGTGGCGGAAAGTGTGGTTGCGGTACGTGGTACATTTAAAATCCATGCAGAACTGTTGGAGAGATGTATACAGAAATGTGGTGGAGAAATTTCTAGGATTCCTGAAGACACTCCTCGAGAAATCTTCAAAAATAAAATCTTTTATAATCTTTGACCAATTTTCAAGTCTGGCAGGTGTCCACCAGGATTTTTCAGCAGAGGATTAGTTAGGTTTGGAAAAATCTTTTCATAGCTCTGTATATGTTTCTTATCGAAGCGTCGCAAGCCTTCAGAGCTGACTCTTCAAAAAAATGTTCATTCATAAATTTTAAGTTCTAGTACTACTCTAGATGTGTTGCTGTTGTTTGTTGCTTTGGATATAAAAAATATATAGAGAGGAGATTTGATCTCTCACATATATATGTTCTATACAGAAATTACATTTATGTATACCGGTCTGATGATTTTCGGACGTACCACTTACAGTCTTCCTTCACGAGTAAATGTGAGTCAAAATGGAGGAATTACCAAAACAAAAACTGATCGGACTTCATGAAGAACCTCTGCAGAGAATCATATAGAGAAAGGAAAAAAATGTTTGGTAACAACAAACTTTCCGTAAAATATTTGGATGGCTACTGAAGAAATTGATTTTTCGAAAAACATGTTCACAGCAGTTTTCTTTCTTCGAGGAAAATAGGCGTTGGAATTTGTCTACAGGACTTCTGCAAAAAAATTTTCTTAAGAATTCTCACAATAATTTCATCAGGAGTACCTTCAAAGTATATTAGCAGAATTCCTTTAAAATTTTCTATATCATTCTTTCATAACATTAAACAAAGATTGCTTTATTTTCTGGAGAAATTCCCAAAAATGACCAGACTTTCTGCAAACTCCGGTTGGACTACCTGGAAGAATCTCTAAACTTTAGATGATACTATATGCCCAAGACCCTCTTATTTGTTGTAGAATGACGCGTCATGACGTATGACAAATGCAGTATCATCTAACAGTTTTATTGTGTTTCATTGTCACTTTCTTACTAGTTATTTATGTTCTGAGTATTGAATTAATATTAATCACGTGCCTTAAGCCTCTCCAGATTTAGAAGATCTATCTCCAGACGTTCTTTCAGAAGTGATTTTGTTGAAAGAAATAGCTTCAAAAAGTACTATATAATTTGTTTAGACAAAAAAAAAAAAAAACAAATAGAATTCTATTACTAATGAGTAGCAGTAGTTTTATCGTTAGTTACCATCAAATTTTAGCAGTTTTCCATAGAAACGCTAGGAATATTTTTAGAATAAAACGTTCCAAATATTTGACTCCCAATTCTACACATTACGGATTTCATGTTATTATTTGATGTGTTTGTATGCTTTGAGTATAAGATTGAATTAAAATTTTCCTGATTATAAAAAAGTTCTTTCAAAAACAAATCCGTCCCTTTTTACAACCCTATTCTCTTTATTCGAGAAATTGCTAAATCATTTTTTTCAAAAGAATTGCTTTATCAGGAATTGAATAATTGTTAGTGCAGGGCATTACAGCAATAAATTTTAAATGATTGTACGAAAAACTATCATTTAACAAACATCAATTTGGAGCCGGAAGAGAAATTTTAGAACTGAATTTTACGTTAAAATCTGAGAAATTCATCAGAAACTTGATACGAATTTATGGATTTTCATGTCATTAACTAATGAGAAGCTTCGAAGTTTTTATTCCTGAAATCCTTTCAGTAGCTTTCAAGAGTTCTGTTTGATCTTCCGACTTTGACGCTTGCTTCTGCGGGAGCGGGTGACGAGGGCAGGATCAAACATGTCGGCGCGTCGGTCGAGTAAAGTGAAAAAGTGCCGCGATCGGTTAGTTCTGTTTGATCTTCGACCTTGGCGATTGCTCCTTAGCAGTGCGTCAAGAAAGCCGAGCAGTCGTCAGTTGTTTTCCCTCTCGGGTCGTGCGCCTATTTTCTCTGAGTGCTTTTATATAGTCGAGCAAACGAGTTAAGCTGAATGTGAATTGTTGCTGCTCAGTCAAGGATGACGGATCAATTGGTGAGCTCGTTCCATGCTACTATTTCGAATCTATAAAATATGTATGACTGCACATTTAATCGATACAACGGTAGGACGTAAATATGATTTTTCAACAAACTATGAATGGTTCGTCACTGTGAGTGTCGACATAAACTCTAATTCATGAATTATTTATGTTTAACATTTTTTTGTTTTCAAAGCACCCCTTTCTTTTTATCTTTATTTTTGTAATATAAAAAAACTTTGAATGGTTCGACACTACAAGTGTAGACTTGCGAAAGGTTCACTTTATTCAACAAACTTTGGATGGTTCGCCACTGTAAGTGTCGGCATAAGAATAAGAGTGTTCTAATGATGTTCCAGCCAATCGATTTTTTTGTTTCTTTTCAAATAAGTAAAATATAATAACACATGCTTTCGTCCTGACAGCTGTAGGAATGTTACATTTAGGTATTTGTTCAATAAACTTTGAATGGTTCGTCACATCAAGTGTCGACATAATTTTCCTTTACAATAGAAATTGTTCATATCAAATGAAAATATTATATTTCATAAAAGCAATATTTATATTTGACAAAAAACTATTTATCATGGTCTAATCACTTATCAAAGTCCTTTGACCCAACGATCCTCCCCATTAACAAACATCCCTTCCCAGTAACCTTTGTGGAGATGCAGAGGCAAACACGGTCTCCAAATAGCAAAGGTTACACACTAACATTCCTTCCCCCAATCCCACCTGACTGCAAGGACGTGGCCGGCGCCGTTATTGACCCTGTATAAATAGAGGCACTGAATTATGCACACTGAAGAAGATTATGGCCCAATCCCAGCCGAAACTTCTAGTTGATTCTTTGTGCATTTTCACTGACTTCGGTCAATCACGGAATAGCAACCATTGATATGTGTAGTCAGTGAAATCCTTTCAGTAGCTTTCAACAAATTATTATTCTTTCTAAATTATTATCTCTCCTTGATAAAGCCTAGTTCTTAGCCAACTGTTCTCATGAGCATTTCATTTATTACTTGCGAGAAACTTTCATTGCCATATGACCGTTTTGGAAGATGAACGTCTCCTGCAGGAATTATGGGAAAGAATACTTGAAGATTTGTTTTAGAACATTTGTTATCAAACTTCAAAAACTATCTTTTATGGAACTGGAGGATTTCTTCTTTTTGGCGTTACGTCTCAAGTCGTCCCAGAAACCTGTTTTTGTGTTCTGAACACTTCAACAGATCTTCACTGAGAGCTTTCCTTTGCTCACTACAATTTATGCATTTGTAAATCACGTATGACTCGCACGAAAACCTCACACTCAGTACGGTCTTGCTGGGCTATGTATATTTCAAAATAACAGATTGATGATTTCCTGGACCCCCCCCTTAGAAATCGGGATTTTGGAAGATATTTCGGTAAGTTAAGGTTTCGCTGAGATGGATTCCTGGAATTTTTTTTTTTTTAAGAAACTCTGGAAACTTAGAAACGGGTGATTTAAAAGAAGAATAGGAAAATTGTTTCGCCACAAACATCTAACGATATGTTTGAATGGTTGCCAGGTCACTAGGCCGAAGTTTGTTAGTCCGAATGGGTTATTAGGCCGAAACTTTCAAAACTTAACAGGAACCGTTCTGTCCCCGTTCGCTGTGTTTTTGGCATTTTGTTTTTTTATCTAGAAGAATTCCCTGATTTAAAAAAAGATATTTTTTTATATAGCTGGTCCTGAATGACTCACGTCACAGATGTTAATCTCCTCGCCAGACCCGTGCAAAAGAAATTGGAAATGAGGAGGATTCGACTTTCGTTTAGGAGAGGCCGCCTTGAACGCCCTTGGCTAATGGAAGGGTTAAAGCTCAAAATTCGCTCCAAATCCTCCCAGGTTCGTTCAAATAAAATATTCAACATATTCATCTAAGTTTTTCGGGATTACGTTTGCTTTTGTTCTGCGTTGTTAGAAAACAATTCTTGTCAATAAACCATAACTTTTTTGTAGGTAATATAAATTATAACTACAATCACAGTCGTTTGAAATTTTGACTCTTTATTATAGTAATGTTGTTTTCATAAATAATGTTTGGCATCAAAGTTGCTCAAATTTTATGAGAAATTTTTCCCTCTTTTATGTATATTCTGTTCTTTCGATTTGTATTGTTATAGTGAATATAGTCACAAAACATTACTTGGTACATCCTACAACTTGTTCCTTAATTCAGCAAACCTTAAAGGAGCCTATTAGGTATGGGGCTATCCATTAACTATGCAAGACCATTTTTAGCATTTGATAAGCATGGTAAGATTTGTTGTAGGAAACTTAAAATGAATTATATGACAGGTAAGAAATCTTAGAACCATCCCCCACCCTTCATAACCTTTTACGTTATTAATGGACGGCCTCTATCAATGAAAGAATATGTAGATGATCTCCTCAATAATCCTTGACGTACCTAAGTAACCATTAGCACGCTAACTCGCCTTTTTGGGCTTATAGGGCTATTACTCAGCTAATATAGGGAATGTGTACTGTATAGTAGAGATGGTCGGGTCTCGGGTTTTCAAACCCGAAACCCAACCCGAACCCGAACCCGACGGGTTCGGGTCGGGTTCGTTTTTGAATTTTTTTATTTTTTCAGGTTCGAGTCGGATTTGAAGGCTGAAAAATTATCGGGTACGGGTCGGGTTCGGGCTTGAAAAAAGTCGGGCTCAGTCGGGTTTGGATCGGGTTTGGTGAGAATTGTTCACAAAGTAAGAACCTGAAAGCTTCACTAGGCATCAGAAACAATGAATTCATCATCTTTCCGAACTCGGGTTTTTCTTAGAAAACTTTTTCGGGTTTGAACAGAAAAATTTTTTCGGGTCCGGGTTTGCTTTTCAACTTTTGTCTCGGGTTCGAGTCGGGTCCGGGTTTGAAGGAATAAAATAAGTCGGGTACGGGTCGGGTTCGGGTTTGAAAAACATGAAACCCGACCATCTCCACTGTATAGCAGACCATCTCTACCACTATATCAGACCACAGACAGGGCGAATACAGAGCTACTCGATTATTGGGGTAATTATTGAATAAATCGAAAGAAGAATCCTTGGAAAGATCTCTGGAGGAAGTTAATTGAGAAAATACTGCGAAAATTTCTGATTCAAATTTCGCAAAATTTTGGAGGAATCTGTGTAGGAATTGTTGAAAGAATTCACGAAGTCTTTCGTGGAAGAACTAATTTAAACAATTTTCATTGAAGAAATTCCTGTCTAAATCCTAGCAAGAAATGTTGGAGAAAAATAATAACACTCTAGATATTTTGCCCAGAAAATGCGTTCTAAATTTGATTCATTTGGTTTCATTTTCTAGAAAATGTTGACTAATCTCAAACTTTGGAACAGATGAATTTGCTTTGAGGATTGAATAATAGAAAAACAATATGATATTTAATTTTCTCGTATTCAATAAACTCTCCTCCGAAACATGTGTCAAGTTTTATCAATTTTGTGACATGCTTTGTAAGAGATGTTGTTGGAGAAACGATTTTTTTAACACTTCAATAGCATTTTTGAGCACTTTTGACATTAACGATCTTGCAATGGTCTTGCTTGCCTGTGCCGAAATCTCATTAAATTTTCACAGATCACGTCTAACCAGTCTCTCTTGCCGACATTTTTAAACTAGCTAGTCAAATGATTATTTAAAAGTCGATTCCAAAATCAGACTTGACAATCGTCACCATCAAATGGAAACAGTTGGCGACGAAACTAAAAGAAACATCGTCATCGTCACTCTACCAGCGTCGAATGACGATTTGCCGCAGAGATCCAGTCACATAGGCCCGGACGACCATGACGAACAAATACGATTCCTTCGTTCGGGAGCACTGAGCCAACTAAAAAAATGAATCGTGTCTTCGGCAGATTATGAGCATTTTTTGGAAGAAGTAAAACAAAACAAAACACGTCTGGAATCGAACCAACGATGTCTGAATCGTCAACTCCAAGAACTTACCAACAGAGCTATTGTAGAGTCATGAGGAAAGCGGATTCGTTTGCCAATACAAGCAATTATGTGATGGCATTCGTTGATTGGTGCGAAGCAAGCGAATATACAGTAAACGCCGTCTTCTTGTGTGTAAGGGTAGCAAGCGGAATGAAGAACAATTTTCTCGTTTACGATTTTTAATTGGAGTTAGTCGTGCATTTTTTCGTCGATAACGAGACGACGACCTGTTAGAGTTATTTTACTGGATGACGATGTTTTTTTTTTTATTTCTTCACCGCACGGTGATGAATCTGACGGTTGCCTGCCCTGTCCAAAATACATCTGTCTGTACAAAACTTGTTGAAGTTTACAGACCGTCAATGACATATCCAATATACTAACCCACATTGCACATTCAAGGGTTTCGTTAGACTTAAAACCTGTCGTGCGTCCTCAAATTCATATAAATCAACTTCCACTACACACACGGTGGAAAACGAAAACACCAAAACTCGTACACTGATTTTTTTTCTATTGTTAATATTCAACTCAATATTATCTAATTACGTAAGTTATTTGATAATTGTTGCAAGAGTGAACATAAACATGTTTGAAATTGAATTACGACGATGAATTACATGATTTTTCAATGTGTCGATTATTTGACCAACCTATCATATTTCCAACAATAACCCACCCTCAGTTTGTAATCTTCCACCAGCTTGAAATTATATTTTCCTGGAAACCATCACTCCCTAGAATATATAATTCCTCCTTGTACTATAGTAAGACCATCAGGGCTGTTACAAAAATCTTAAAATCGTATCGCGAAAACGCGACTTCAGAAATTTGATCGCGCCTTGGAACTCCGCCTAAAAAAAATCTGCTTCATTGACATATTTACTACTCATTATGAAAAAAATGCGTAAACGTGCTTGTTCGCCAGTAGGCAATCCAATAATTAGAGTTTTTTATGGAGAAAATCGTATTCAACAATATCATCGAAATGTATTTGTCATCAACATTTCAATATATTTTTAATAGAAATCGTGCAATTTAATAAATGGTAGTGTCACTACAAGCAGAGAGGAGGCCTAGTTTGCAACTATCTTAACACAATTCGATATGATCTTTGCATACAATAGGAGATGCAAACTGTAGTTATTAATGATAATTAAAAAAAACAAACACAGTAATTTTACATTGTCAATTAGAAGCATACAAAACCTTAAATTGATATTTAAATTTCGATTTTTTCTCTCATCTAAATTTACACTATATTTTAAGTGGTGATGTTATCGAGAGCGAAAAGATTGCCATTAATAAGATTAGATCGCCAATACTGTATTTTTTTATTTTTCATGAAATACATGGATAGGCAAATACCATCGTATTAAAAAATAGTGTTGCAAAATATATTGTTTCTTTTTTATGAGATGAGGACAGTTAAGCAATAAGTTTGGAATACATGCCATTAATTGTATGAAAACTGTTTTTATTTTATAAAACTTCAAGTCTACATACTCAATCAATTTGAGGAAAAATGAACAATCTTGTATTTTTTATATTTTTAACAATTTTCTGTTTTTATGAAAATTGTTACACGTTTTTTCATTAGTTATTGGCAGTACTATATCGTTTTGATTCATATTACGGACACTTAAGGCCTCAGTGAAGTGTTACTTATCAAAAAGCATATAAAATAAATCAGTTTGTATGATTCATCCGCGTTAGCAAGCCTTGAAAATCCTTAGCTTTCGAATGGTGGGTGAAGATTTTGATTCCGCAACATGAATAATTTTAAATAAATGGAAATGTGTGACTTCCATGATTCTTATTCCGGACGCTTCCTTACTTTTGCCTTGATTTCCGTACACTTTGATTCAAATTCCGGACAGCTCATGAAAATCATAAATAGAGAAGTCAAATGTAACGAACGAAGAAGTAACGTAAATTTGATAGTATTAAAACTTAAAAATACGTCATTCTTCTAAAATTACGTCCAATGAGACTAAAATTGTTGTGATTCAGTCCATTGTGACGGAAAATCACGTCATTTGTGACTTAGATTCACGTCATTTTACTTACTTCAATATGTCGGGAACATATGACGTAAATTACAAAGTTTTTTTCTAAGTGTTTGGTTGAAAAGTTAAGCACCAGGTGAAATCGCTCAAAATAATAGTAGTCTTGATATCAGCTGCATTATGCTTTTTAAATTTTGTCAATGCAGATCGTAAAACGGTTTTATTTAGTCATATTTACATCAAATAGTGAAAAAGTACTAGTTTTCGACCTACAAGAAATCTGTGCCAATTTTCATACAAAGTAGGTCTAAAACGTATGAATGGGTCGAAAATTGGTGCTCTTCCCCTATTGCATTAATTACAAGGCTGGTAGCGAGTCACTTTTTAGTGACTTGGTCACTTTTTTGAAGCCAGTCACTTTAAAGTCTCTTTTTTTTAAGCCATTTCAACTAAAGTCCTTTTTTCGTCAAAAATCACTTTTTTCAACTATTTTGAACTAAATTTTCGGGAGAAAATTATGAATCGGCCTTAGATCAATTTTATGTCAGTATCAAAATATTGATTGCTGGTTTTTCTTGTGAAAAAAGCTTGGAGCAAAGTCGATCTTTCATTGAGTTCCCTGTAATTTGTAATAGTATCTGAGTAATTGACTCGTGACTATATACCGTAGTTTGGTTTTCAAAAGATTTAAGTATGTTTAAATAAATGTTTTAAGTGATTTTTTTATTTAGCTGATATGGGAAACATTGATTATCCATGTAAACAACGTTCGGTAATATTGAAAATGTTGTTACTTACTTAAATCATGGCCACTGAAGCCGAATGTGAAGACCAAACATTCACAAGTCATTTACTTTTTGAGTTTAATTCAAAAATAAAAACACTTTGAACTACTGAATATGCTAAAAGTAGACAATTCCCTAAGGAAATTCTGCATTCTTTATAGTAGTTCGTTAATGTAGCCTAATTGAATAAAATTGTGAAAGATTTGACAACGGAATAGTTTTCGGCGATGCCATTTTTAGTAACAACCACATTTTCCTTGCTCTAATCATTTGCAGAACTCATGTGAGACATGAATTTTTGTAATGTAATGCAGCTAATTCAAAACGTTGACACATTTAGGCATAAACTAAATTTAATTTTCGAACAAACCTTATTTTTTTATTAGCTAATACATGTACAAAAGAGCGGCACCATTCATGCTTTAAAAATGTTCCATCAATAAATGATTAGAACTTTTTACGAAATTGGTCATACCGATCAAAAGGCAAAACAAAGGATAATTATTGAATGTTCTATTTGAGAGTAAAAACTTATCATCCTTCTTAGGACCAGAGCTTTATAAATGGCCGGATAGACCTTAGCTTGTGTTTTTCGACATTTCATGGCCATACGAATCATAACAAAACATTATTTTATATGAAAAAAAGGCTCAGGCGTTTTAAGTCGTTTTTTTCTAATAACGCTTGTTTAATTACGCGTAACACGAACTTCTAGTTTTCATTGAATCGTTCATGAAATATCTTAAAATTTTGGAAGTACAACACAAATTTCCAAATATGGTACACAACTAGACATATAACCTGCAGTAGAGCAAGTGGTAGGTCATTTGGCATACAGTCGTTTGGCATAAAGTCGTTTGGCATAATGGTCATTTGGCATAAAGTCGTTTGGCATAATGGTCGTTTGGCATAATAGTCGTTTGGCATAATGAGTTTGAAACCATGAATTTCTTAAGATGACATTCGTTTTTACCCTATTGAATCTTTCTGATGATAACTGGAAGGTTGTGAAATCAATTTATACAAAACGTCACTTTATTCAACAATCATATGCTCTTGAATAAACTAAAACATATTAGAAAAGTTATTGCCAATACTATTTTATAATTTATCCAGAAATTACCCTTCTTTCAAAACATTTATTCTTTATTTGAGTTCCGCTATTGGAATAAATTTTTGCACTGAAGATTTTGATATATTTAGCACAAATTTATCCTTATTTCAAACATTATATGTTTTTTTTAAATATGAAAAACTATAATTAAAGGTACAAAACTGTTGATTTAAAATTCGAATTAATTTCACCTTCTTTTATACATAGGCTGTTCTTTGGAGCTTTTTTTAGATATTTTTTTGTTTCCATCTTACAAAAGGGCGGCAATC
This sequence comes from Aedes aegypti, assembly GCF_002204515.2. Taxonomy (NCBI): domain Eukaryota; kingdom Metazoa; phylum Arthropoda; class Insecta; order Diptera; family Culicidae; genus Aedes; species Aedes aegypti. The sequence continues at coordinate 13,669 of NW_018734603.1, forward strand.
GATATAATAATCTGCTCAAGTTATCAGCGAAACGAGAAATCGATGACTTCGATGGGCTGTGCTACTTTTCCCCGAAGATCGATTCTACGAATGTCGTAATCCCGAACTCCAGTTCCTCGATAATACTTTGGGATTCATATTTGTCATAACTTTATACATTTCAGGGTGGTGAATGAACTGGCCATTTGATATGCACCCTTCTTTATTTAATTGGCGGTTCTTTAGCCACTGAAGACTATTGTAGCACCTACTTAAACTGCACAACTTTTCGGGTAACGGGTCATTCGGAGAAATGACACTCAAGGAACCGACATTCGGAGAAACGACATTCTGGGATAAGTTGCACAATCACTTCGATGATGCTGAACGCAATTTTTGATGTCTTTTTGTTTTATTATGCCGCAATTATTTTTGGCATCTAATCTTCTATTGAATCATAAATTTTGCCTTCTTTAAAAATAGGCTGTTCCTAATATTTATACTGTTTTTTTTATATTTTATTATTAAGTTAAGCTAAATGTTAACCATTTTTATATTTTGCTGTTTATCAATTCTTGCAAGACGTGCTGTTAGAATGATAATTACTCTAAAATTTGCCAATGTTTTACATTTTTTTTTGTTGCGGACATATGATCTCCTTTCGAGATATGCTGGAAAAAATATTATTTCAATCACAAATTTTCCCTTCTTTCAATAATAGACAGTGTTTTTGATGTACACTTCCAAAATTAAAATTTATATTGAATCGTTCAAAAGTTTTGCCACAATAATTTCTTTCAAAAAATGTGTTGTTCATTTGAGTTATGCTGTGAGAATTTTTTTTTTTTGCGTTGAAGTCTTAAACATTTTTAACGAAAATTAATCTGCTCTCGTATATAAGCTATTTTTGCAATTATGCTGCAATTATAGATCTTGGGATAAGATTTTTGCAAATAAATTTTCCCTTCTTTAACCAAGTAATTTTCATCAAGTGTTACGTCCAAACTGGGACAGAGCTTGAATCTGCTGGGAAATATGCTATGAGCGTTCCCGTTATTAATAACTGCAAACATTTCTTTTGCCAATTTACTATTTTCAAATATGTATATCGCAACAAGCTCAAAGATACTCTATGTTTCTGGTATGTAGAGAAAATTATTATTCCGAAAACATCTTCCACCAGACCCGTCACTAGTTTTATTTAGCAATGCTCTCTACTGCCCATAAACGCATATTGTCCCATGTACATAGGAAATCCAGCAACATGGGACTGACATGCATTTATGGGCAGTCTAGTATCACTACAATTTTTCGACATTCATAAGCTTGGAATATCTCTGAAACAATCAGCATGCTTATTAAGAATCTACGAAAAAATTTTTTGCTATGGGCTCGGGTGATGTTGATCTCGGTAAAAACTTCGAAATTGCCGATATTCAATCATTATGCCAAACGGCCCATTATGCCAAACGGTCATTATGCCAAACGACTTTATGCCAATCGGGGTAAATCAGTAGAGCATAATTGAATATTCCCTATCATATTGAATGTTGATCGTAAAACAGTATAACCAGAAATGAAATAGAATGAAATAAATGATGTTCGAAAAAAACTGCCCATATTACCCCGAATGGCTCTTTTAAATTCATCATATTCAGAAAAGATGATGTTTGACTGTTAGAATGTTCTTAAAAAATTCTATCTTTCTTGCACGGAGTGTTTATAAATAGGAAATCATTCGGATATAGTGTAATTCATCTAAAAATTGTTGGAAATCATTGCAAACATTCAGCACTTTTATATCGACTATTTCCCTTAACTGACAAAACTCCTTATTTGACTGCGGAGTTATCTATTGTTTTAAACTTTTCTAATCGATCTTAAGATTTCATTAGGGTAACTAACTATGACTGCAGCGCTAACACTCAGCCAGAGTGTCCGCATATTAGCCGTACAAAAATTTGAAGGCATGCATTTATGTAATCAAGCTGAACAAATTTAGCATTCCAACACCGGTTTAATATGATGACATATTATATTCATGATCAGTGAATTTGACACATTTCTTGATTTCAAGCCCAAGCCAAATGTGCTGAGTGGTCTTAATGAGCGCCATTTTTCTAAGATTTTGAACGGATAAGAAATGTCCTTCAAATTCACAGGACCGTTCAATAATTGTTCTATTTGCAATTTATCTTAAAGTCAAGAATATGGTAGATAGCCGTCAATAGAATAGAATTTTTGATTAGTGTCATTAAGAATTTAGGGCGGAACTATCTCTTGATTGACTAGCGACCCTCGAGAAAAATGACTCCAAATGAAATGAAAATGATTTACAAATAAAATGTTACTGCTTTTTATATTTCCCTGAACATATCAGTGATATCAGTGATTATACTAACTGAACTTTACTGCTCTCAAGGAGAAGACTTGGATTTTCTGTTTTAAAATAGAAATTTCCTAATTATGAAATCACGACTGTATGTATATACGGCAATTTTTGCCGCATGATTTGAGAAATCCGCGATTTTCGCGACATAATTTATCCACCCGCGATTTTTCGCGCGTTGGCTGGCCAAATCCGCTACAAATCCGCGAAAAATCGCGAAATTCGCGCCTGTTGTAACAGCCCTGAACAATATAGGAAGCTATGGCGTTCAAGAATTTTCCTGTCATAATAAAATCGCTGATAAAACTTATGTTTACTACCATAGACAGCACGAAATTGTTTGAATTCTCAAGGGAATTCAGGTGGGTATTACTCCACAGTTACTTCAAAGATCATGCAATTCGGAAGTTCTTTTAGGCGAAACTGCCGAGGAAAATCACGAAGAAACTTCTTTTCTAGAAGCATTTTAGAGGGATCTTCTGGAGAATCGTTTTGGAGGCATTTCTTGTAGAATTTCAGAAAAACCCATAAAAGTTCTTCTTCTTTCCGGTGTTTCCAATTTATATGGAGCTTTTGACCCCTTTTGACCATTTTTGCATTCGTGTGACAAGCCCAACGATATATTCTGCCATGAAAAGTCGAAAAATATAGCATTCAAATCGGGAGGTGGATCAACATGGTTCTTGCTAGGCTATTAGTTTCGTTAAGAATAACAGAATGATTCTACTGGGTGAACATTGAAAAAAAAAATCCGGTGGAATGTTTTCAAGAGGAGAATCGAAAAGTAGTTTCACCGCAAACTTCTTGAAGGAACAGCGCAAAAGCTTTTAAAGGTTCTGGAAGAAATTGAAGGGAAAGTACTGCAAGAATTCCTGGATATATATCTGTTTAGCTTGGGGTCAATTTGGTGAATCAATTGTTTTAAGGTCTTTGCTTCGTCTAATACGTAAAAGTGGACGTAAGGAACCTGCCAATTACTGATGTCATTTGACATCAGACATTGCAAGCTTGTCTTCAAATGTTTCTATTTCATCATCTTATACAAAAAAGAGGAATTGGAAATGAATAAAGTGTCCATGAAGAACAGTTTGATTCTGGGTATAGACCGATTTCGAATACAAGATATCATCCTTGAATATAAGAATGGAAGGTGTATTTAATATTGCAGTATACTAGATACGTAAACTAAAACCAAGCCATTGCCCAAACCTTCAAGTGGTTCCGCCAGAATGGCTTCAATTACAACATTTACAAAACCAACAAGGTGGGGATCGCAACCATCGATTGGGAAACGCCGCCCAACACAATTAGTCTCGTTTTTCCCTTAAAGTTGTCCTTTTTTTTGGGGGGGCTACCGACTAACCGCTCTTCTCGATTCGTCGGTGGTTATTCGCTCTTCCTTCTTCTCCGGTGGACTTTTTTGCTCTCCACCTTCTGTTCCGCAACCGCCCCCCCAATCCCCAATCCCTGCAAGCTTGCTGCTTCTTCGTTTCGTCATCATCAACCATTTGCAGGCGAGCAGGTAAGCGGCCTGATTTTGTCTTATTTCACTTCAATTTCGTTGTCCGATCTTTTTGTTGGCTTCACCCGATGGCCAGAGTTCCTTTCTCTCTGGCACTGGTCTGGAGGCCTTCTGAATGGGGGGGGACCTGCTTCCTCCGGTGACGATTCACGACACCCACGGAAGTTCACATCCGAAAGATCCGCCTAGCTGCCCAACATATTTCTTCTTCTTCTCCGTGCACCGCCGTCTTCTAACTGCAGTTTCCCATTATTATGCCATGATGACAACTCCCCCCCCCCCCCCACACGTCTTCTTTCCGCTCACTAATGAAGGGAGTTCGATTCGAACTCGTTTCTCGCCTTTTTGCAACTTCAATCCTCCGCACTTTCACAACAGGTTCCGGATTCTACCCGGAGAAGAAAGCTCGATATCACACCGTCTTCTTCCAGATTCAGCCTAGGAATTACCGAAGAACGCTCGTGAAAACCACTCCGCCACCAGAAGCAGCAGCAGTCTGTTTTCACGCCACCGAATTTCGCTGTAACTTTTTCTTCACCGAAACAAAAACGCGGGCCGCGACGACCAAAGGAAGGAAACTACTGGCAGCCAGCAGCACACAAAAGCAGCCCATCAGGTCCAACCCAACAGCTAGCCGCACTACTATTTCACTCACTGTAATGTATACATGCACGCGAGCAAGCATAAAATGTAATTAATTTTGGTCCGAAACTGGCTCACTTCACTACACAACTTCATAGCCCCAGAAGCAGGGCAGCAAAAAAAAACTCCGCTCTTGGTTGCGCAAAGGAAATATAAAACCAACAACAACACTTTAGCACTTCGATCATCGAAGTTCGATGAGACCGAAGTATATTGACAGCTATAGAAGGTATGCTATTCACGACTGTGCATTAGTATTAGTAGATAGTCTATGAAACTTTTTCTGGATTTGCATAGCGTTTGTTATATTTTAAATGCAATTTAAGTTAATTTAGTATTTAGGATAACAAAATATCGATGGATTAGCAGAAATAATTTGTAACGTATCTGATTGGAAGGTTATTCAATGCATTTGTCTATTTATGATGAGTTATTTCCATGGTTTCTCAATCAAACCCATTACCTCCCCTCAGAAATAACTAGCCGTGCAATTTGTTTCTTTATTTTACCTACAAGAATATATTTACTAAATGTACATAGAAAGGCCTTATTGTACGGAATGCAGGAATTGAATCCGATATAATTCTGAACTTGACCGAATGTCTAGTTCACATAAGGGGCCCATATACAAAGGAGTGGGGTGACATTGAGGTCCAGTTTTGGATGAGTATACTGAAAAGTTTAAAAGCTGTACAAACAGTGTTTTTGGAAGATTTTCGATAGACCCTTTCGATATTTTAGATAGGTATAATAAAATAAATAACACAAGGTGCATTTACTTGTTGTTTATTGTTCAGTGTAATTTAACTTTCGGATAGTTGTTCAAATCTACATCAGGATTTTCTTTATTTTCTTCCGCTATGGTCCTGCTATCTGATTCTCAGAAGTTCTTGGAATAAACTTAAAGATTCGTGGTATTTGTTATCAAGTTTTTAGCCCAAAAATGTTAGCCATCGGTTTCTCTGCACATTGGTCGTTGGAAATCTATGGAACGTAACCGGTTTACATGGTTCTGTTTTAGGGTTTCTCCGAATATAATTTGCTCCTGCATGTCGGAACATGACAATTCGACAGTTTGATGGTGAAATTTAAGCGACGTTATAAATTATTAATGAAGATTTAAATCTGTAGACTCAATGGCATTTCAATTTACATAATGACAGCTCGTCCCGTAGTAACATTTGCCGAGCAATGATTCAAAATCGATTTCCATACTAACTTCATGTATTTTAAAAGTAGTTCCAGGGCACGGAAAAATATGAAATTTGGATTCTGGCTCAATTTTTAAAGTAGAATCATGATATGTAAAAACCTGGATACCCCTAACAATCCGATTGAATAACTTGAATTTATATTCCGATTTCAGTACAAATCTGAAGTATTTTCATAACTATTTTATCTGTGTGAGTATTTTCGTGTAAGATAAACAAAAATGCAGCGTACCTTTAGTAGCTGTCAAAATACGTTGCGATGAGACGAAAGGACTGACGGGAAACTCAAACTGCGGTGTTGACTGACAGCGACAGAAGGAAGATATCGGACCAGTGTTTGCCAAATTTGTGTCGGTTCCGGAGGCTCAAAACTCTTTTTATCTGTACTAGAGATTTTAAATATTGCATAACTAGTAACTGATCGAGCAATAGTGTGTAGCAAGGTGATTTTAAGAAAATTAACGGATCAAGCTAAAAAATGTATATACCACTGAGAGAGTGGAAGATCATCTCAAATCATCTCCAAAATAATAAAACAAAATTTCTCCATCGTTGCTCTCTGTTATTACAAGCAATAACTGCTTTACGACTTTTACGCAACGCTTTTTCATTACGGAACTCTTCTGAGTTGCAGAACGAAACAGAGGCAGATATAAAATCGTCATAAATTACTGGAATTTAGTAATTCTGTGACTATCCGTGATTTTTGAGTGTACTTATTTTTATTCCCCCCCCTCAAACCTTCCAAGTGGCCTCGGGCATAGAAGAAAATTAATATTTGTATCAGCCTTATTGTCCTCTGCAAGATAAATCCACGTACTGCGATTATATAAAATGTCGATATACCGTCGCAGTGATAATGAAAATCACCAAATGTTTCAGATTTAACAAATTTGATACATTTGCGTTCCTTCAAGAACGAAAAATCCAAGCCTACTTGAATTTAGACGTTGCGTTTGAATTACACGCATATCTTCTGCGCGCCGCTGGATGTGGATTGAAAATGAGCGCCGCAATATCATTTCTGGATAAATCTGTACTTGTTGGCATCACTGTATCGACAGATCGCCGAAGTATATTGACAGCTATAGAAGGTATGCTATTCACGACTGGTGCATTAGTATTATTAGATAAGTATGAACTTTTTCTGGATTTGCATAGCGTTTGTTATATTTTAATGCAATTTAAGTTAATTTAGGTATTTCGGATAACAAAATATCGATGGATTAGCAGAATAATTTGTAACGTATCTGATTGGAAGGTTATTCAATGCATTTGTTCTATTTATGATGAGTATTTCCATGTTTCTCATCAAACCCATTACCTCCCTCAGAAATAACTAGCCGTGCAATTTGTTTTTATTTTACATACAAGAATATATTTACTAAATGTACATAGAAAGGCCTTATTGTACGGAATGCAGGAATTTGAATCCGATATAATTTCTGAAACTTGACCGAATGTCTAGTTCACATAAGGGGCCCATATACAAAGGAGTGGGAGTGACATTGAGGTCAGTTTTGAGTTGAGTATACTGAAAAGTTTAAAGCTGTACAAAAGTGTTTTTGGAAGATTTCGATAGACCCTTTCGATATTTTAGATAGGTATAATAAAATAAATAACACAAGGTGCATTTTACTTGTTGTTTATTGTTCAGTGTAATTTAACTTTCGATAGTTGTTCAAATCTTACATCAGGTATTTTCTTTATTTTCTTCCGCTATGGTCCTGCTATCTGATTCTCAGAAGTTCTTGGAATAAACCTTAAAGATTCGTGGTATTTTGTTATCAAGTTTTAGCCCAAAAATGTTAGCCATCGGTTTTCTCTGCACATTGGTCGTTGGAAATCTATGGAACGTAACCGGTTTACATGGTTCTGTTTTAGGGTTTCTCCGAATATAATTTGCTCCTGCATGTCGGAACATGACAATTCGACAGTTTGATGGTGAAATTTAAGCGACGTTATAAATTATTAATGAAGATTTAAATCTGTAGACTCAATGGCATTTTCAATTTACATAATGACAGCTCGTCCCGTAGTAACATTTGCCGAGCAATGATTCAAAATCGATTTCATACTAACTTCATGTATTTTAAAAGTAGTTCCAGGGCACGGAAAAATATGAAATTTTGGATTCTGGCTCAATTTTTAAAGTAGAATCATGATATGTAAAAACCTGGATACCCCTAAACAATCCGATTGAATAACTTGAATTTATATTCCGATTTCAGTACAAATCTGAAGTATTTTCATAACTATTTTATCTGTGTGAGTATTTTCGTGTAAGATAAACAAAAATGCAGCGTACCTTTAGTAGCTGTCAAAATACGTTGACAGATCGCATCGCACCACTACAACGATAGGCGATAAAAAGACAAACAACCAACACCAACTCAGAAAAACAGTGTAGAACAGAGCTGTCATTCTCTGTGAAGCTTCACACTTTGAGGTTTAGCGAAGAATCGAACCTGATTTTTCAGACTACAGTTCAGGGACGAATTACGGATGAGTGCAGGTATGAAATCTGTTAAATCCGATGTTTTCTTCGGTCCTTGTCTGAGAATAATTCTCGCGTAACTTTTCAAAACGTCCTAAGTAACAAAATGTAAACCAAATCGAGATTATCATTGCAAATCATTTGCGTTGCACAACTCAGCAGCACATTAGAACACTCCTTCTGATGTATTAACAATAAATTAAACTATTGAAAGCTTAACAAAATGACCAATGTTTAAAACTGCATCGCTTTTAATCAATTGTTACATTGGACCTTTGATCAGAGAACCAACCACATGCCCTATGTAACATTTATGAATAAACACGATTCTAATGTTACATTGGACATTCCTGAAAAAAGCTTTGGAATGGAGTTTAAATGGTAGAATGATCTGTAGAAGCGTGTCTGAGACACTACTTAGAAGTATATAATGTCACAATTACTGCTTCTCAATCATTTCAGTCGATATTTTCAGAGTCGCACTGCCTCGCAAAATTGAAAACGCTCAAGTGACAATAAAATAATGACAAAGACAAATTAAAGACCCCCATGTCCCTTGCAGTTGCTCAAAATTTTATGGCTCATAAGGTAATCTAGAATGCCGTTCAAAGTGTACTGCGATCTGTCAAACTTGGGTACCTTTTGCACTACCGAGGGACCAAATGCAGTACTAGAAGTGGTACCCAATTTGAGCCCGAGTGTGACGGACCTGATAATGAGGTACACAAAACTGTATTTTGGTCTTTTTGCCAAACCATGTTTTAATGTTTCGCAACTGCAACTTCTCTTTTCATATTATTAGCGCTTTGCGTGCATGTAGGGGAATGATATTGAGCACAAGATTGAGCATCATAAAGCCATTGTATAAATCTGATACAGATCCATGGTCGATCAAGCATACAAATATGCTTCCCGGCAACAACACGAGCAACGTGCATGCGCGACTTGCTCACACATAGTTGCAGAGCGATCAATCAAGCTGTATGTATTTGTTAGGCGTTGGCTCCTTTGGGCGCTGCCATAGTAAACGCGTCGAGCGATGCGTGCGCGTGTGCGAGCCCGCAAAGCAGAATATCAACAACAGGAAATCCTTTGATCGCATCGCGTTCGCGGACGCGGACGCGTTACTATGGCCGCACCGTTTCTCAAGTTCCTACAACAAGATGGACGGCGTCGTCATCGTCATCATTCCCCACCGCAATTTCTTGTTTCCACCGACGGCTGGTGCTGATTGCAACACAGCCGTCACCACCACCACGTCATGCATGGGAAACTCACACATGATCATGTGGGCGAAACCGTCATAAGAACGGGGGGGAAAATGAGGGAGAATCAGTGAGAGAGCAAAATGTCCTACATACAGCTCAAAGTTTCCCCTCCTTCTGTTGTTACATAGGACATGTTCGAAAAGTAATTGTTGATAATGCCCGGTGCGTCCAGAATCCGCTCCGGTGCATTCGGAATGAAGCGGGAACCGCTCTTCGTGGACATGGGTATTTTCACCGAGCAGACAACTTTGAGTGAGTGCATGTGTCATTCCGTAGCTCACTTTGCCTTTGTCTGGTATGACCAAATTCGCTTGTTGCCGACATCACTTACCTTAATCACTTCCAATAAAATCTTGATGCGCTCGAAATTCTTGGGGCGTTTCGTTCCGTTCTGCTGCTGTCCTTCCTCTCCGCTTCCGCCCCCTGGCTTCCTCGTATCAACATATAGTGAAATCCGTAGTCGGTCGGTTGGGAATGAATCTGTCCCCGCCGGAAGCTTGCTTCTGGCTGAGCGTTTTCGATTAACTTCCTACCTATTCACCTCCAGGTTTCTCACTCGGGGTCTTCCCGCAAAGCGTCTCGGCGGAATCGTTTGCTGGCTAGTCGATCGAAACCGACAGCTTCTGTTCATTGTGCTGGCGTTGAAAGTCGATGATGCTGCCGATAGATCCATATTTTTCTGCCACCGAGGAGCAGGTCCTTTCGTCAGTTTGCCGTTCTGTTCTTTTTAATTATATTGTTCAGCTTATTGAGATAACTTATTCACACATTTTTCACAACGCAAACACAGGAGGCCACCTTCAACAGACGATTTTTTTTTTTTCGCACTGACGTTCGATCGCAACTTGTTTGTACTCTCTTCACTCCGCGTCGACTGCTGCTGCTGAGAGCAGAGCAGCACCACCCGCCTTCTAGTAGGGAACTCTTCATACATACGAATCACAGAGTGAATCACGTCTTCAAACTGGGGGAAAAGCGAGGAGGAATCAGCGAGAGCAAAAAGTCCTATATACAGCTCCACGTTTCCCCTCCTTTTGTTGCTACATAGGATACATAGATAGAGGGGAAATGGCGACGCCGTGGCATTGAATGAATCAAAACAAAGAAAAGCTGGTGTATGCGATTATTACACCGCAACAAAATAAGCACTCTGACATGAATGAATGCGCACGTGGTAACGAAATGCAATAAAACAAGCTTTCTGTGTGCACAAATCAAAATGTCCGATGTTACAATAACTGAAACAATATGACCAAAGTGAATGCCCAATGTACCTATTGTTGAAACAAAACGGCCTATGGGATTCATCCTATGTACATATTGTTGGTCAAAACGTCCTATCTGATGTTTTTATAGATTTCAGCGTAATTTCCAAATAAATTGTCAAAATGTCAATTCTTACGTTGAACTCTATCACACTGCTTCCCTCTAAAGGCAACACAGTGGGGGAAAAATGTTTCAGTTTGATACAGTTTAAAAATATATTTTCACAACCTTCAAGCTCGATTTTCTCGAAATGTGTGAGTTGTTAGTTAGGTCGTTTTGAAAAGTTACGCGAGAATTTCTCCTTTTTTCTTCTTGGCATTCTTCTTCTTCTTCTTTCTGGCGTTACGTCCCTACAGGGACAGAGCCTGCTTCTCAGCTTAGTCTTCTTATGAGCACTTCCACAGTTATTAACTGAGAGCTTACTATGCCAATCACGCTAACTCAGAAGTACCCATTAATGGGTACTTTCGTACCCATTTCCAACTAAAGTGGCTTAACCCATTTAATGAGTAAAGCCGATTTACTCATTAAAGAGTATTCGGCAGCAACTTCAAAACATGGGTATTTTTCACTCTTGATAGGTTTCGAATAAATGGATAAAAAACTCATCTTTTGTCGATTTCGCTCTTTATTCAGGAGGAGTTTTTTTTACCAAATTATTACAATAAAACTCAAACGAACGCGAATGAAACAATGCATCTGTTTTATTTGAAATATTATATTCAAACATTAACACAATCATAATTTGATTAGTAGCGTAAAATGATCTATCTACAGGACACTTTCCCGATACTCCTCCACATGACATGGGCACATCGGAAATCGGCTCCGGAAAATGTTGCGCCACATCCAAATTCGTCCTAGAATGAAAACGATGAAAATAATCACCATTTGACCAGAACAAAAACCGTTCCAAAAACTACTTTCCTTGAAAAGATATTTTTAATGTTTTTGCCAGCACAATTCAAATCCGAATTGACAATCCAAATACGAATAGTTTCAGGAAAACACAAAAACACGCCACCGCGAAGTAAGCTTCAAAATGGCGATGCTGCTCGTCAAAATATCATGCGTATTATATACCCATCATTGGTAAACGAATGGGAACTTCATTAAGGGGATTAAGTACCCTTTTTATGACATTTGAAAAATACCCTTTTTCTGACAATTCAGCACGCTAACTCTGAAGTACCCATTAAATGGGTTCCATGTACCCATTTTTATGACCAGTACTGAATTGTCAGAAAAAGGGTATTTTTCAAATGTCATAAAAAGGGTACTTAATCCCCTTAATGAAGTTCCCATTCGTTTACCAATGATGGGTATATAATACGCATGATATTTTGACGAGCAGCATCGCCATTTTGAAGCTTACTTCGCGGTGGCGTGTTTTTGTGTTTTCCTGAAACTATTCGTATTTGGATTGTCAATTCGGATTTGAATTGTGCTGGCAAAAACATTAAAAATATCTTTTCAAGGAAAGTAGTTTTTGGAACGGTTTTTGTTCTGGTCAAATGGTGATTATTTTCATCGTTTTCATTCTAGGACGAATTTGGATGTGGCGCAACATTTTCCGGAGCCGATTTCCGATGTGCCCATGTGGAGGAGTATCGGGAAAGTGTCCTGTAGATAGATCATTTTACGCTACTAATCAAATTATGATTGTGTTAATGTTTGTATATAATATTTCAAATAAAACATATGCATTGTTTCATTCGCGTTCGTTTGAGTTTTATTGTAATAATTTGGTAAAAAAAACTCCTCCTGAATAAAGAGCGAAATCGACAAAAGATGAGGTTTTTTTTATCTGTTGGGTAGTCTCAGCTTCGGAACGTTTCAACACTTATTGACAGCAGATTCTGTTTGATCAGCTTCAATGCTGGAAATTTATTTCATTATTTATTTAAACTAAGCTAACTAAATTTACAAAAGGACTTACATTTTAGTATTTTCTTGCATTCCGAAGAACAACTCTCCAACTATCAACTTAGCTTTTACTTGACTTTCTCTCAATTTCCACAGGTCATAAATAATAATAGAATTCATGTATAGCTCCATCAGTGTTGCCAGTTTCACCAAAAACATAAAACCTCCACAACAATCTCCCCCCGTGAAACTGGTAACACGTCGAATCTTTTTGTTGATTTCCTATTTTCCATGGAATTGCTACTATCTTTAACACAGCAACATCTATTATCCACACACTCTTGTCGACAATTGACACCACCTGGATCGAAAAGTACCAACGCTTCACACAATTGAAAATGTATTTTTGGGTCCAGTATAATGGAAAATTGACTGCGATCTATAAACAGTTTGTTGTATTCCGTTTCGCGAAAAACGATCGATCTGTTCTGATCAATGTAAACTATATCAAAAATGTTTGTTTTAGGTTTAATTTGTGAAGCGAAGGCAGTGCCTATAGAACACTTTTGCTGCTCATTGTTTGTACCCAAATTTGGTGATGTACGGTTCACTGCCACTCCAATATATTCCGAATCACTGCGGCAGCTAGGCCTTATAGCATTTGCCATACCATACTGACTTTCAACTGCTTTCTTCTTAGCACAGAAGTCTAACTTGACCTTTTCAATAGCCTTTTTAAAACTTTCCCTAATTTTGATCAACCCTTGATCGTACTCCTTTTTTATACGCCTCTGCTCCTCCTCATAATGTACCCTCCAAGATTTATTCTCCTCCTCCAACAGGATAAGTCTTCGTTCAATATCCTCCATAGTGGTCATCTTCTCTGACAATGATAAAATAAAATCATTGAAGTTTGTTGGGTAGTCTCAGCTTCGGAACGTTTCAACACTTATTGACAGCAGATTCTGTTTGATCAGCTTCAATGCTGGAAATTTATTTCATTATTTATTTAAACTAAGCTAACTAAATTTACAAAAGGACTTACATTTTAGTATTTTCTTGCATTCCGAAGAACAACTCTCCAACTATCAACTTAGCTTTTACTTGACTTTCTCTCAATTTCCACAGGTCATAAATAATAATAGAATTCATGTATAGCTCCATCAGTGTTGCCAGTTTCACCAAAAACATAGAACCTCCACAACATTATCCATTTATTCGAAACCTATCAAGAGTGAAAAATACCCATGTTTTGAAGTTGCTGCCGAATACTCTTTAATGAGTAAATCGGCTTTACTCATTAAATGGGTTAAGCCACTTTAGTTGGAAATGGGTACGAAAGTACCCATTAATGGGTACTTCTGGGTTAGCGTGAGTACTGGTCATAAAAATGGGTACATGGAACCCATTTAATGGGTACTTCAGAGTTAGCGTGATGACCATTATCATGTGGCAGGTACGAAGATACTCTATGCCCTGGGAAGTCGAGAAAATTTCCAATCCGAAAAGATCCTCGACCGGTGGGATTCGAACCCACGACCCTCAGCTTGGTCATGCTGAATAGCTGCGCGTTAACCGCTACGGCTATCTGGGCCCCATCTTCTTGGCATTAAGGTGAAGATAAATCGAAGCCTAAGTTCAAATTTTCAAGAGCACGGATCTGGAGAACCAAACACTCGTTTGAGCTGAAAATCAATCGATTAAGTTTTCAGCTTAAACGGATCTTTGGTTCTCCAGATCCGTGCTCTTGAACATTTGAAGTTTGGCTTCGATTCATCTTCACCTTAAGTCCTCACTGGGACAGATCCTGCATCTCAGCTTAGTGTTCTTATGAGCACTTCCACAGTATTAACTGAGAGCTTTCTTTGCCAAAATTGACATTTTCGCTTTCGTATATCGCGTGGCAGGTACGATGATACTCTATGCCCAGGGTAGTCAAGGAAATTCCCATTGTGTACCTTGTACCCGCGGACTTTAGCCAATCGGCTAAGGAAGGCCCCTCTGAGAATAATTTAATCTATTTTAATAGTTTATGATCTCGCCCTAAAAGCCACTGACAATCAAGTGGGTAGCTTTTT